>NC_085034.1:5722568-6022568 GCF_963692335.1 Osmerus eperlanus
GAGAGAGAGAGAGAGAGAGAGAGAGAGAGAGAGAGAGAGAGAGAGAGAGAGAGAGAGAGAGATGAGAGAGAGAGAGAGAGAGAGAGAGAGAGACTGTGTCAGATTTACACCTGAGCTCTTTGTCTCTTCCTGCCAATGACGGACAGATAATTGCCATTGTCCGTGAATAATGCATAGGTAATAAACGTGCACTGCCAGCTGCCGTGTGCTGCTCTCTGTTAGGCCCCACGGGAGGCCTGTCTGGTGGGTGCTCGTCCGGCGGCTGCAGTGCCCGGCTGGAGCATGGCATGCCCCCACCTCTCTCCCTCTCATCTCTCTTTTTATGATTTAGATTTCTCCCTCAATTTCTCTTTTTTCACTTTTAGTTTTCTGGATATCTCTCTCTCTCTCTCTCTCTCTCTCTCTCTCTGCCTCTCTCCCTCGATCTTGCTCTCTCTCTCTGCCTCTCTCCCTCGATCTTGCTCTCTCTCTCTGCCTCTCTCCCTCGATCTTGCTCTCTCTCTCTGTCCTCCACATGTCCCTTGGTTTCTTTGTTCTTGTGAATCTGTGTCATCAGACACTAGGGGGCACAAAGGTAATAGAACATACATGCTTAACATCTTCATGACAGTGTAGTGGGCAAATGTTGGCATGTTGTTATGGCTGTGGACCTCGCGGCCTTTTAGGACGTAGTTAAAATCAGCCCCAACTTCTTTCAAAGTAATACAAATAAGTAATTAAATGATAACAGTGTAAATAGGCTGAATACAATGCATTATTCACAATACATTATTCACTCAAATATTTATTAACCTTTATGAAACAAATGCTAGTGCATTTGACTTGAGAACTCCTGCAACAGTGTGTGATAAATTGCTTCCGGTTTATCGTAAATCTATAGTACAGGATGTAACCTCAGAAATATCCCTGACGTTGTCATTTTATCCTGGATCTAGGGCCAATATTATGAAGTTCCTTGGAATAAATAGATGCCATCTTTACTCAGGACTCAAGTGTTATTTCAGTCCGGCACATACTGGCCTTCCCCCGTCGCCTCTGCTATCAGCTTTGTCACCCATATCAATCATAGCCAGCTCCTCCGAGGACGCCTCATTGGTCATTGTTTCAACCTTGAACTTTTTTTTTCGGCTGCTTCATCGCCCCCATCCATCACACTCACAATCTTCTCCTCCTCCCCACCTCACAAGTACAGAGCAGATTAAAGGAGAACTTCTCGACTTTTTCATTATTTTATTTGGTATGTCTGGCAATGAGTATGTAATGTCATGACCTTTGTTCTGTTTCCCCATTTTTTTTAAATGATTCTACAGGTATTCGGAGTGATCATAAAGATCAAGTGCTTTGAATTATCCTGAGAATAAAAGTGAAATAGATTCCAGTCACCTCAAGTTAAGAGCCTCAAGTATAGAGAACATATCCTCTTCTCTATTTTCTCCTCCTTTCCTCCTCTCCTCATCCTCCTCTCTTGCCCATCTCTCATCCTCCTCCATCCTCCTCTCATGATCCTCATGTCCTCCTCTCATGGGGAGAAGTCCAGTTATTTCTTGTTTTTTTCCAGGAAGCCAGACCCTCAAGAGGATTGAGCTGTGAGCAGAGTTAAGTCTCCTCGTTAGTTTAGGTTTCCTGGTTAATCATAGAACGCTTCAACTGTAGTTCATTGGGTTACCACTTCCTATTAGCTTCTACTCACAGTGCCCCCAGGGGATACAACTTCAGTTTTGTATTGATCTATGGGTCCTATTTCTTATGACTTTTTGATGAACTTAGAATGAAAGCGTCTGCTAAGTGGAAAACAGTTACACCAATTATAGCATCAGCATTGAGTGGTTGTAAATGATTTTCTTTCAAAACTTGTCTACCCACGAGTTTCTATTTTTACACGTGAAATTATGTAGTATGTTAAAGTCATAGGACTGAACATAAATGCTGAACTTTAAGACATTTATTTGAAGAGATAAGGTAAGAAAGCTTGGATCAACAGTTGACCCTCTGGCTGTAGTAAGCTGTCATCTGTGATAAGCCAATCATAGGTTTTCATTTAACAATGTGTTATACACATCTCTGTTGAAGGGTGAAGTTGCCACATGTGGAGAGTGTCTGTGTGATGGAGCAGGGTGAGAGGGAGATTGAGATGTTTCAGCATTGAAGAGAACAGTGGAACTGCACTCAGCAGACAACTTTGTTTGGAAATTGTTGACATGTCTGTAGTGGTTAGTGCTCTGCTTTAAAGTCCATTCACTTAACATGAGTGAGGCCTTTTCTCAAAGGTACATTATGTCACTTACTCTACAAACCAACATCCTTGACCAGTATCTCCTCCTCAACTCTAGGAGTTGGTTACGCGACAAACAAGATTACTGTACACAGAAACAGTTCCAATCTTCACGACAGCGTCCTCGTAGGACATGTAGTGAACATGTCTCGTGGCCATTTTCAGGTGTACTGTTAACGTTCTGAGTCGGAACAAACACAACACAACAAAGGTCATGGTGTCTACATCCGGCAATGTATGTAATGGTTCTGCTGTTGATGTCACACGGACGTGAGTGTGTGTGTGTGTATGTGTCCACATGCACCGTGCCACAAGGTGGTTACACAACACAGAACAGGGTGTTGAATATGCATCGCCACCGGGTACATGTCGCTCCCCAGCTCACACCAGCCTCCCACACCCTCTCGCTCTCCTCACCCCTCCCTATCTCCTCACCCCTCTCTCTCTCCTCACCCCTCCCTATCTCCTCACCCCTCTCTCTCTCCTCACCCCTCCCTATCTCCTCACCCCTCTCGCTCTCCTCACCCCTCCCTATCTCCTCACCCCTCTCGCTCTCCTCACCCCTCCCTATCTCCTCACCCCTCTCTCTCTCCTCACCACTCATCCCTCTCTCTCCTCACCCCTCTCTCTTTACCACCCTCTCCAAGCACCTCTCCTCCCTCTTCTCAGCTCACACTGCTCATCCTCTTCACACTTCCTCCCCCAAGCCCTCCCCCGCGCCCCCCCCCCCGCCCCCAAACTATCCACGCCCCTTCCCTCTCCACAGAGGCAATGTATTTTCACATGCTAATGTCCCAGGTCTGTGGGAGGGGCTTGCCATGTCCAACCTGGGAAGATAAATTACATTGCATGTGATTGGGGAGGGAGACCATGCTGCTGAACAGCGACCATGTTGAAGTAAACTAGACCGTCGGATGGGGGGATGATTGCACTCTTCCACTTCACTCAGTCACTCAATACCAGAACCTTTCCCTCAAGGTGTAAAGTGTCTCTCAGCCTTTCTCAGAAATAGCATGGGGTGTACTCCAAATTCAAAAACCTGTGAGTTCTGCCTTATAGGCTCATGGTGAGCTGTCACAAACACACACAAAACACACAAACACACACACACACATACACACACATACATACACTATACACACACAATAAAACACGATGCAAACTACACACAGAGGCAGTGGTCCACAAATGCAGAAGCTCTATCCTGCACAGACAAGTCCACATCACTCAACAGGCCACCATATGTAACAGGCACCACAGCTGGGACTGGAGCAGAACATCATGTGAGCTCTGGAGTCCCCCCTCCCCCACCCACCCAAATAGCTCCTCCCTCCCTTGCTCTTCTGCCTAACTCCCACAGAGAACTGCCCAACTGCCCAGAACATGGACCCACATTTCACATGAGGACAGAATACAAGTGAAACATGCACATATGCATGAACCATGATGAAAATAAACAGGTTCGTGGCTTGCTACATTTTCATTAGGTCCTAATGAGCAATCAATATGTGATTTTCCTGGAGAGGGTCCACCATAACACTGCTAATTGCATTTTATAAACGGCAGGAAATGCAAATGTGATAAGATCAGTATCGAAGTAGTGGGCTGTGGCTGAGCTTGGAGCCGTCCAAAGTCTTTGTTTACCATGCATTGATAATGAATGTAATGTGGCATTGGGAAATTAACGTCTTCATTTTGACATTTCCTATGGACATTAAGTCCCAATTAACAGTGGAAATTGAGCGTCCTAAAATGAAAGGATTGCCTGACGTTGATTGTCTGCATGCTACAATGCCACAGTTGAACCAATCCGATATCCATTTCCGAAGGAACATAGGGAACACGCTAGGTATGATAATAACAACAATTAAACCATTTTGCATACAAACCCCATATGACAGATCATCTGATCCAACCACGGATCAATCAACAATACAGTCACAATACGCAGTCAACAGTAGACCTGCCAACAGGGATGGCTTCAATCACTGAACTGTATTCAGGGTCTAGATGTTTTTTTGACCTACTATGTGCTAAAATGAAAGGGAGGATAGACCATCAGTATCACATGTGCTGTGCAGGCCATTGAGGGACATAGCAGTGCAGTCTGGTGGGCATTATCTCTGTGGTGGCACTAGGCCATACCCATTGTACAGACCCACTTAAGCTTCTCATAGCAAGGTGTGTTATATGAGAGCACAGGCACACACTGGGGAGTCCTGGCTTGTGTCCCAATTGCTACTCAAACAACTCAAGCTGAGAAGGTGTGCAAAACACATTTTTTATGTAGCAGAACGCCCAATCTCAGGGGAGAGTCAATTGGAATAGTAGCGGTCACGTTTGAAGAGCAAACAATCACAGTAGGAGTGAAGAAGAAGTAGAGAGAGAGAAAGAGAGGGATGTAGCAGAGGGAGTGATATGTGCTATCCACTGCTCTCATTTATACCTCATGCTCTGACAGTTTGAAATGGAATGTCCTTAAATATACTGAACATGTTGGGGATTTCTGTGTCATAAGTGTGACACATGGTGGAGGATAATTAGGGCTGTAATAACTACATTTCCCAGAAGGCTGTCCAGTAGTTTTAGTATGGGGCATGCATCCACTTTGTAGCAGGTCTTAGACCCAGGGGTGAGCTTTTAATGAGTATGTAGGCTGGCTGGCAGGTGAGTCATCATACAAGTACAATCTTGGCAGTTAAAGAATACCGCGCATTGAATAAATTGTATGTGACGTCATCACGAATTCCTTGCATTAGTCATGCAACTCAATGTACGTCTTTACACGTGATCTTGCTAGACTGTTGTCATGTACATTCCTCTCTACTCACACCTCATGACTCGGTTTTTAATTATGTCAATTGACAGTTTTAACCTTTAAATGCAATTAAAGAAAGATGCAGAGTCCCAACACGGTGCGCTGTGCCTTTTCAATCCCTCCTTCTCTGTGTGTGTGTGAAGCTGAGCCTCCAGCACCAGAGGTTTGGAGGTATACTGATGCCGCGTGGGGAGAGTGGGAATAGGAAACAGACTTGGGATTGCAGTTCTCTCAGTTCCTCTGACCGGAGGGGGGTCGGTGTCATCCTCTTGACAAAGCCAAAAAGCGACTGATTGAAATGTCAGATTTAATATGTGTGGTCGGCAGACAGCACTCACCGTGCTGCATATTCATATCAGACGTCTTAACGGTTTTGATTGGCTTCATGTGACTTTAATGAAGTCCTGAATCACTTATTCACCTCTGGGATTGTTTGAACCTGGATGGATTTTTGGGGACAAACGGCAAGATTCCTAAAAAGTATTGAAAACGTACTTTGTGGCATGGAGAGGGCAGCTAACCTCTGAGTTCCCGTCTCTCTCAGAGACAACTCCTCCGTATCCCACAGGAGCCTCGGACCTGTACAGCACCCATGTGACCACACAGCAGCTCTCCTCAGACGGCCCGGCGCTTCCCTCCATCTTCAGATTGTGTCTCCGTGTCTCATCCCCAGCCCTCTGCTCTGTTAACCCTTGTGTTATCTTCGGGTCATTCTGACCCATCAGTCATTGTGACCTACTGTCGTATTGCGACAAATTTACCTCATACAAAAACAAAGTGAAGCATTTTCTTTTAACTGTCGGGCTGTCTCAGACCCCCCACATTGCAATGGTTAAAAGAAAATTATTTTTATTTGTTTTTGTATTGGGTGAAATTGGGTAAACACAACAATGGTTCGTTGTGAACCTTTGGGTCATGTGACCCGAAGGCAGCACGAGGGTTAATTATGGATTGTGGCCATGAGGAAGGCGGCAGAGGCGCCCCTGTCTGAAAAAAAACAAGCTGATTAAGCCAGGGGCACTGCGTCACACAGAGGGGATGGAGGACTCAGGCCATTAATCACACCGACTGGAGTTCTCCTTTAAATCAGCTCTTTAGTGGGACAGAGTTCACCCCTCTGAACGCTGACTGTTCAGACTCACTCTTGAGGTGTTATCCTTCCTCTGTGGTTGTCGCTGTGGGAATCTTCACCGATAAGTTCCTTTCTGAATGATACAGTGATAAGCAGCTAGGCTAAATATGTGTATATTATAAGATATTGAAAAGTGTTTATATGTGTAAAAGACAAATATGAACTATTTGCAAGACATATATACTGTGTATATATATGTATATATATAGTATATACTGTGTATATATACTACATACATACACTGCATGTATTTGGTTCATATACATGGCTATAAATACATATTTGAATGGCTTACACATAGTCATTTTCATCGAACATGAATATGAATATTGTCCGACTTGTCATGCCCGCTTTAGCTATCAGCCACTGGCGCCTGTTGGCTTTTGAAGATGTCAGTCAGAGATCTGAGACCCTGTCTGCCTCTAACCCGATGACTCACCACCTGCCATTCATCTCTGTGACATTAGCTTGGAAGGTTTGTCTGCATGACCAAGGTCAGACCACATCCCCAGCCTCCCTGTTTCGCATTGATGATTCAGTCTCTCCTGCATTGACAGAAGTCTCGTATCTGACGTCATGGCCCGGTCACTGCCATTGAAATTGGGGGTGAAAGTTGGCCTCCTCATATGAGATGTTGATTTTCCGTCAGTCTTTCAATCGAATCCGGTGTACGGGTGTCGACAACCTTGTCTGTGTGGTTGTGAGTGGGCGCGTGCCAAACACTGAACAGACTTCTATATCTGTTAAAAAGACATCCTAAGATATTTTCAGTTATTCAAATAATGCCACACTTATTAAGAGTTACAGTAATGACTAAACACTGCTGTTATCCTGTTATCAGAAAAAAGAGCTATTATAAAATAACATAAACACAGAAGTTGAAATCATGTTTGACAAGACATTAAAAGTCACATGGAGCCCTGTGTGGCTAAGAAGCACCTCTTAAAATACTGGGTATTATACAGCACCTGACCATACACAGAAGATCTCAGCCCTAATACCGACTACATGTCTCAAAATGGGAGACGAAATTAGACTGACAGGCACAAGAAAACTCAGGGTAAGAACAAATGACAAATATTAAAATTGTACCCACACACAATATAAAAGAGAGTGCAGGGCTTGTGGCAGTTTCGTGAGCCTCTCCTGGGAAGATGAAGCCATCTCCAGACCTCTGACAAGGGATATTGATCCATTCTCTGTGCTTGTAAAGGCAACTTTAAAGGGAGTCAGGTGGCTGAGCGGTTAGAGAATCGGGCTAGTAATCAGAAGATTGCTGGTTCGATTGCTGTCCGTGTCAAATGACGTTGTGTCCTTGGGCAAGGCACTTCACCCTACTTGCCTCGGGGGGAATGTCCCTGTACTTACTGTAAGTCGCTCTGGATAAGAGCGTCTGCTAAATGACTAAATGTAAATGTAACTTTTCCCAAGCTCAATACAGCGCTACAAACTCATGTATAATGTTGATGATCAAATACAATGTTGTTGAGTTGCTCCTCCAGAAGTGAACGCTGGTTTTCAAGTTTCTCCCAAACTCTCCCAATTTTAGCTATTGCTAATATACCCAGGGGAAATCACCCAGAGAAACAAAGCGAGTGGATTACCTTCTGAGCCGAGATGCCTGCGCTCATGCCCAAAGTAGCACTTGCATCAATGAGTACATTGCAGACCAAGTTATCTCCGGATCCATCTGCGGTGGCGCTTGTCCCCACCTGCAATCTACTGAGGGTTGTTGTGTCAGTCCCTACTTACAATCTACAAAACTTTGCCTGTGACTGTGCATTTGACAAGCCAGTAGCAGAGCTACTAACCCTAACCCTAGTAATTCTGTCCATGGTCAGGTGCTGTCTAACATCAGGTGTTTTAGGACATGCCATTTAGCCACAAAGGGCGCCATATACATTTCAGCACTCATCAAGCTAAAGGGTGCTGACGAAACGATAGAACGTGACTTTTCTGCCACTGCCGTTCCGGTCCAGGTGAATCTGGGACCATATTGTACCTGTGCTTTCGGTTTTCTCCTCCCGGACCATCTAGGACACGGTCAACGAGTCACTATCCCCAACCAGCTCCAATCAGCCCCTGGTCTGTGAGACTAATTCAATCCCGTAGTCCTCTGGTGCCAGCAAGAGGTCTGACTGCAGCCGTGAGTGCGTTAAATAAACCTGATTAAAACCTAATCTAAGGGCCTCCAAGATCATGTACTTTGTACGTATGTGTGTTCCTGCATCCAAGAGGATCTCTATCTGATTACTAAACTCATGTCAAAAATGATCCTGTGGTAAATGAATGGAAAGGATTAAAGTTTCACCTTTTTAGTTTTCATCATGTGTATATTTTATTTCTATTGTTTATTCTATTATTTTTCTCTGATGACCAGTATGAGGGTATGTGGCAGTAGGAAATAACAATCTTCTTCAGTTTAGAGAAACGGAAAGGTTGTGAGGCAGGTATTATACCCTTATTATAGTAAGGACACATGGACACTCCTGCCTACAGTAAACACAACAGCTGTGTGAAATAGTTTATTTTCTCCCCTGTGCCTCTCAGGCCTGTTGCCTCATATCTCCACACCTCTCAAATCACCTCTTCTGTATATAAGGTTCATATCAAAGTCGACGAACTGTAAGAAAAAGCATTTCTGTCAGTAATGAAATGCCAGAGATAGCGTGAAACCAAACAACAGCAGTGGACGTCTAAATGCAAAAGTAGTTTTTCTCTTTATGCGATGGCAGATTGAACAATCAATTCAAGGTATTTTGAAGAAAGGCAATCTTTTATCCTTCTCCTAGTTTCACTTGAGTGCACTGCCACAAAAATATAGGTACTATTGCAACTGTTTTCCTTTGGAAAAATTCTGAAAACTGGTGATTCATACTGGGGGTTCTGGTACTAATGAAGCACTTACTTTTTATGAAGAGGACATTAACAAAGAAGAACAATTGTGTACTTAAATCACATTTTAATGTATTAAATGAGAGCATGTATACATTGGCAGGGTTTCCCAGATTTGTTAAGAACGTTCTAAGAACGCTCTAGAACGCTCTTAGAACGCTCCTAAGAAGCTCATAGCGTTAAGAGCTTCTTAACGAATCTGGGAAACCCGGCCATTATCATTATATTTGCATTTTTTTACACTAACAGTACTTAAAATGTTTGTTTTTGTACATTCACATACATATTGCCAAATGTAATATATAATCATTTTGTACTTAGTTTAAGTATAATGTTTTTTTGCTTGGAAACATGAATGCCTAAATAACTATTTGCTGTTTAGAGGTAACAAGCGTGCCATATTTCAGTCTCTTGTCATTGTATACTGTTTGTTTAGCTTGTTTGCCTGCTGTTCCCAATGAGGTCAAAGTCTTGACTTGGAGTGAAGTACAGAGCTCCATACCTTCCATCCCTCACCCTGTCACACAAACGAGTGTTGCCTAGTAACCATAACCGCTCTTGTGAAGTCACCATTCAAAGCTTTTCAAAGACAGTCACGCTTGATGGGGTTTTTTCCTCCAAAAGTGCTATTCATGTGCCATCTGTAGCCAAAGAGGAAGACTGAGCCCTCTGTATTAACATCAGAAAGGTCAGCCTCTCAGCTCAGAAGAAAGTAAAAGCAGCTGAACCATATTTACAGTGCATTTATTATTGCCCTCCATCTTGTTTTTTGGGCAAAAACACAGATTACTGTATCCATGTCCGTCAGATCACAGGTTACTTACTAATTTGGATCTGGACTGTCTATCACTCATTTTAATCACAGAATTTACGTCAATGATCTGTTTTGGCTACTGCCGAGTTCCATTGGAACTGGATTCAATTAACCGGGCTTTGATTCTGTTGACCACAACATTTCGCTGCAGCAGACTGTTTTATTAACTGAAATTGAATCAACTGAATTTTGATTCTATCAACTGTCAAATCTATTGGGAAATAATGTTCTTCTTACTCACATCTACAGTGTTCCTGCTGCTGTCCATTTATTCTATTAACTTAATCAGGTAAATTTCCACTTAATCAACAGAAGATATTGCTTGAATATTGAGTTCAGTATGAAAAACAAATCACTGGTGTAGAATTTAAAATAAAATCTTCAAATGGCTAAAGATGGCTTCATGGTTGCCACTGAGGGTAGCACTGCCTGGAATCAGCATCATCAAAATGATAGATTTCAACATGATCTTGACACAAAATGTAAGTATAAAGAATACACTCTCATTGCAAAATACTGAGATCAGCTAAGACTTACAGAGGGAACCAGCCAAGTATGATTTAAATTAGCATCAATGCAAAATGCGACATGATCATTGCTTGCACCTGCTGATGGCAAATAATGCAATTTGATTGCTCGATTATCCAAAGTGCAGGTTTTGAGTACTGTCAGTCATCTCAAATGAGCTTTCAGAGATGATTGCGTCCGGATCAAATCCAAGCAGCGCTCCTCAGAGGAGAGTGACATTCTAATCAATCAACAAGAAAGATAGCCCATGTGATGAGCTCATTCACTGATACACTGTTGAACTCCAGTAGCAATTTGCTTCAGATGGATTAATGCTGATCTGTTTGATTAGCCAACAAAGGTAGATTTACACATACTTACCCTGGATTTAAACCAGGGGTCGAGAGTTTTTCTAAGAGCATTTGCTTTCACCAGCTTATCCAGGATGCCTGGGGAAGTTCAAATAATGCTAAGAAATACTTCTCTTCTCATTATTGAAGTTTGGTTTACCAAAAGTGGGTCATCGAAACCAGTAGTGTAACAAGTAACCATGTTTGGATACCCGCAATGTTTTGGGGCTATCTTGTTGTTATGATCAGTGACCTATGCACTTTTGTAAAGCTCTCTCTTGGAAGTCGCTTTGGATAAAAGCATCTGCTAAATTAATAAATGTAGATGTAAGTAACAAGGATCAATGCCATTTATAGCACATGGTCATGGTTGTCTTTTCGAATATACTGTCCCGAGCTTCACGCTATGCTTCACGCTAAGTCTGCTTACCTTTCAACTCTTCAAAGCCGCTGTTACATAAGATGGGCCTTCAGGCTTCTTAGGCACCATGATTGTACATACACTTGGATGTCTAGATCCGGCTAGTTCTGTCCGATGTCATGATGAGTACTGTATGCTCTGCACCAGCACAGCAGTGAGGCTGGTGGTGGATGTTGCCATGCAGGGACAAACCCTTGTTCATCCGTCAAGGTCAAACAACAGGAGCGGGTGGCTATGGCCTGCCAGCTTGTGTTTCCTATTCATGGGGGGGGGGGGGGGGGGGGGCGGTGCTATTACTTGATTGAAAGCTTGCTTAAGGATACAAATAGTCTGCTTCTTTATACATAACTTTATTCTTCCTTTCTTTCTTAATCAGTCTGTCATTCACTCTCTCTCCATCTCTCTCTCTGCCTCCTTTGCACAATAATACACACACATGCACATGCACACACACACACACACACACAAAGCCATAATAAAAACAACATATTTTGTCTGCTCACTTAATCAATATAATAACCTACTATTGAAAGCTCCTGATTTTGGTATTGGTGAAATAGCACAAACAATGTGAACCATAAAACATCACTTCAACCGGGTGCATTTTTTTTAAACATCATATCTGATTCCAAATATAATCCCAAATCTCAAAAACTTCAGTTACAGTCTGTTGGTTCTGTCAGGTGAATCCAGCGTCAGGTTTGATACCTCAGTGCAGGGTAGTTATCTGGGTCTCTTCTGATCAATCATGTTTCCCTTTTCTCTTTCTCGTAGAGCTACTTCGAGCTTGAGATCAAACCAAATATTTATGTTTAACCAGGATTCAGATTCGATTTGAGGGGTTTAAGTTTTGCTGATCAAACCATTTGTTTCACCACCTCCCTGTGCAGTGGGGAAAAGTCTGTAAATCGTACAGGAACATCCGAGTGGAAACCAAGGATATCCTTATATCCTTCTGAATAATCAAATTGACAAATCCCATTTGAGAATCCCCATTTTATAGTCCATTTTTCGTTCACATCTATGATCGTCTGTGTCATCCACTCATCATAAATGGACCAAAAAATATATATTTATTGTTAAATGTCATTCAATTAAGTCCGATGACATCAGTGAGGGTTCCAGGCAGTGTCCTCGTTCTAGACTCAGCCAACCGGGCCGCCTCTGGTTTTTTATCCCCGCCTGTAGCTGTGTGATTATCCATGTGTTTCGATGTCAGCTGCGAGTGACTGACAGGCTGGGCCAGGCATTTGCAAAGGATCATGAGTGACAGAATGCTTCTATGGGACACAACCCGTTTTTACAGAACCAATACACAGAAAGACGGAGCTGCAAAAAAATAAGTCAAAAAATGTTAAGCTTTGCTAGCATTTAATTATCCTGCCGCTTTCAATAAACTCCAGCCTTGAATTGATGTGTAGAATTGAATTTGGCCAAACCATTCATGGCTCTCCTCTGTATTAATACGTTATTGCTTTTTTCTTCTATGTCTGTTTAGCCTGCAGAGTACACAAAAACGCCAGTAACAGAGTAAAAGTAATTAGGCTCTTGTTAAGGCTCCTATGAATTATAATTTAACAAAAGTCTTAATTTAGAACAAAAAAACTAGCACAGAGCGTCTCCAGAGGTGATGATGTATCAGTGATTTGGTCTTGATCAAGGACACATTTTAGGAGGTGTGCAACTTTACATATGCCAGATGCAGAGATGATCACGTGTCATCAGCATGCACTGTTGGTGAGTGATAGTCCTCTTCCAGAATTCAAAGGGCGGTACCAGCAGTCTCAGCTTCCTGCGTGGCGTTAGCCTTAGTCCTCTCATTGTGACATCAATTCCGCAGGATTTTGGCAGCCATGTTTTCAGCTCCACCAATAACCAGTCTGCGCGTCAGCAGGATCAAAACAAGTCCCTCTGTTCCCATGATTATGGACTCGTCCTGGATGATGTGGAAGGGCAAATGCGTCATGTCAACACTAGATGCAAATACAGGCACATGCCAGTCTTTCTGAACAGCAGATGAACAAATTGTCAAGTTGCAAATGACCTTGATTGCGAGAGCATTTCATTCTCAAACCCATTGAAATTGTAAGGGTGACTTGGCAGGACAGTGGAATCATTAAGCCCTCATTGAAATGCTACAGTATCTCTATGAAAGGATTGGCAGAATAGAGGTCTGATCATTATTGTCTGGTTTGAGGCAGTCTAGTGGCTTCCTTCTACTAAATTAATTCAGTCTCATTTTTATATTCCACTGATCAAACATCCTCTCAAGGCATCTAAAATGTGAACTTTGCTCTGGCTTTAGGGGGAAGTGAAAAATGTAAGCGATTCTGCCTGGCCTTTCTAAGGAAAAGACTAGATTTTCAGATACTGAAAAGCTTTATTCTCTCTTAGTGGGTAATATCTCTATTCCGGATATTGGACCTGTGTTGCTAACCCTAAATAGCGGACACCATTGTGTCTGGTCCTCTCTGGTTTTTATTAAATTGATATTGAGATACAAGATCAATATTGGACGGCACTCCCCTGTGTGTTAATGTTCTTTCATTATTGCATATGGGTATTGTGCACATAAGGGTGCATCAATGAGAAAACTGCTGGGAGGAGATTAATTGATACTGGAAGCAGAGTTGCCACACAGCTGGATTGACAGCTGTTCCTCTCTGTTGTAGGTGTTTAACTTTGTGGCAGACCTGGAGTAATTATTTAATTTACATTTACATTTACATTTAGTCATTTAGCAGACGCTCTTATCCAGAGCGACTTACAGTAAGTACAGGGACATTCCCCCGAGGCAAGTAGGGTGAAGTGCCTTGCCCAAGGACACAACGTCAGTTGGCATGACCGGGAATCGAACTGGCAACCTTCGGATTACTAGCCCGATTCCCTCACCGCTCAGGTTGGTTAATGTATTGTGTGTGTTTGTTTTGGGACATTGATTTGGTGTGGGAACAAGTGAAGCCTAATATTCTTTTATCCCATAATTGAGAGTTAGTATTTATAGTTAGTTGAATGTTATTGTAAATATTGAAATGATTTCAGAGTGTTTATGATGTTGACTGATACTGTATTTTGGCTTGTATTTTCCATCCCTCTCCATGCTTGCTTGAACCGCACAGTCACCGGTGAGTCTGCCAGTGCCTTAGTGAGCCTAAAGGACGTCCAACCTGCAAGACCTCCCACTGATGCACTCTCCCTTCTCCTTCTCCACCCCAACACTACCTCCTCTCTCGTTGATGTCTGGGGTAATTAGCCATGGATTATGAAGTAGAGAGGGGAACTTGGAGGTTCGACCGAGACTCTGTTTTCCTCTGTAATGATGCTAGCAATCCCATTGGCTGTAATACGGAACCAGTTAGTGGCCAAGCTCTAGCAATGTGGACAACTCCACTAGAGAATTGACCTGCAGGTCAACCTCATTTTTTATTTTGTTGTCCAGACTTTGGTAGTTGCTATTTAACATGTCATATAATGCTGTAGGCAACATAATTCAAGCTTTACCTATACTTAATGTCTGCATAACAGTACTGGGTCATTGTACAGCTCAGTAACTCCTCAACTGCTCCCTTGATTCCTATTCCATCTGCAAGCCATGGAAGACATGATTCCACCAGCAGCCGCCTTTAAGACTCCTAAACATTGATTTTACGAAGCGGTGGGGACATTATTTCTGTCAGGACAGAAATACAGCTCACACAGTGCCAATAACCTTTTCTATGACAAGGCTATTAAACGTCAACAGTGGATATACTAATGTAACATATGTGATCCTTAATTGCATGTCAAAGGAGGGTAGAGGTCTTGCTGTAAAACCACAAACCAACAAATTACATAAAGTTTCTTATAAACCTTGAACATTCCTTGCATCAGAACAAACAGTAAGTTGAATATTGAAGGTGTGTCAAGATATAATGGGAACAGTCTTTCATAGGTGTAATTGAAGAATACAGGCTTGAAGCTCTGCATATCTGCTCAAACATTAAAGTGCCGTATCCCTCTGTGCTTGCCAATGACATTTAATTAGTGACATGAAAGGCGTGGTTGCATGTTGAAAGGGGTGCTCAAAGGTTATGCACATAGCTTCTCATCAAAGCTTGGTCAGGCATGCTTCAAATGGGTATGGAGAATTCAGAACGTTTATTTTTGCATAGACGTACAGTACAGTAAGGTTGAGAAGTCAGCTATGGAAAACATTTGATTAGGTGAACCTTTATGCTTATGCTCTCAAATTGGAGCTCACGCCTCAAGGTCAACTTATTTAAGTGTACACCATTCAAAACCCATTACAAGGCTGGAAAACAACAACTTTGTTTTTGAATACAGTATAATCATTCACAATTGGTGTGGGACAATGTGAAAATGTTGCAATCTCTTACAGTAACATCTTGCTTGTTTGTGTCTTGGTTGGAAGCCCTCCGGACCCCACATTGGGCTGAGTGAGCAAGTCCAGCTGATGGAGGGAGAGACGGAAGGTTCTAGCCACAGGGAATCTGTCAGTTGTGAACACCAAGCCCCAGCCAATCAGAGAAATTAATCCGGGCTTGGTCTGATTTTGTTGGTCCAGTGTCATAGAAACACCAGTGCCATTCATTTTACTCTCATACTCTCTCTCTGAGTCTCTTTGGGGATCCAGTGAGAGAAAACGTGTGTGGGCAAATTTTTGCTTGTTAGATGTAGACAATGTTGACTCTACTAATTGCGTTCTGTCTGTCACGATCCCATAGCTCATTATGTGTGGAGCCCAGGCATGGGACACTTGTAGAAATGTCTGTCTCTGGTTCCTATTCTTCCTGAAGAGCCACGGATTGTGTGAAACGTCTTTGATCATCCCCTGTAGATGTTCGAATTAAGAGCTGATGGAACCATTTCCATCCCTCCATGTTAATGTCTGAGTAGCAGGTAAGAATATAAATGTATTCTTGTAAGATCTTTATTTCCATACTGTCCTACCCACACTACATCTGGAGTGGCCCACAGACCACTTGTCGATTAAGTGTGGGGGTGTGGATGCAAATGGCTGATAATTGAGCTGATCCGATGAACATGTGAGCCATTAGGGTGACAATGCACCAGCAGTTCACTTATGAGACCAAACCGAGGGCCATTAATTCCCTAGTGAGAGGCCTCCTTAACTGGAGAGATGGAGACAGAGAGCCTGCTGACGTGATACACTGCACATAGGTTCCCAGGTTGTTGTTCCTCTAACTAAGCATCAGAACCGATCTTGTTGTTGGTGCGGTACTACCCGGTTCCCCACCATGATTCACACAGAACTATCCCCGGGGCTAGCAGAAGCCGTAACCGCTCACTGAACTTTGACCCCTGCTGAACGTAAAAGATAGATTCATCTTTCGTGCCAGTTGTTGAGTGTACCATTCAGCTATGAATCATCCAACTGATCACAATCCCCTAAAAGGCCAATGTGGGGTTTGGCTGTGGGTCCCTGGCTTCACACACTCCTCACAGTGTCTATTTTTAAACATTGCACCCTTGAATTAGACATTATCTTGCGGCATGTTTCGTCAGAATGATGGAAGTGTGATGTTGGTGAATGCCAACGAGCCTCGGGTCCCTGGGCATTTCATTGCTATTCTGAGGTTTTACATCCCCATGGGCAATGCCTGAAGGGAAATCTTTTGAGCTCTCCCACTGACTATCAGCTGCCTATTAACGACTGTTTACTGCTTTCCCAGGACCAGGAAAAGGGGTTATTGGCTCATTGTAGACTTTCCGTTACTGATATGCACTGATTGTAATATACATTATTCAGTAGCTGCTTTTGTCTGTCTTTCAACATGAATTAAAAAACCAAAACGTTATCTTTCGAATTCAGCTGCTCTGATTTGTAGTGAAGAAGTTTTCTTGAAGAAATAATACAAAATTATCTGCAAAAGAACTTCCAAAGTTCAGGAACAAGTTAGTGGAACAAAAATAAGGTTCAATGATAGGTAGAGCTTCTTAAATTGTTAATCACCTCCAACACCTCCTTGCCTTAAGAGAACTGGACTGTCAGAGGGATCTCACATAGGCCTTCTGACGATACCCCAGTCTTCCTGTCCTGGTAGGTGCCATGTTTCTTTCTCTTCACACCCTTTCTCACATTATGGTGGAGCCAATTATGAGAGACTCCAAAATAATTTAACAGCCGCCGCTACAGTACTGTGTGTCAGTGCAGTGGCCGGTCACCAGATGTGATCAGACACATGCCCTTTCCCTTTCCAACACTGACCAAGTTCACTGTCTGGACACTTGGATTTGCCTGGCGCCAACCACAATAGCTAGTACCACTCAACTAAACAATACTATTACAATGCAAGTTCAATTGCACAAGTGCACACCCACTAACCTTGACGTTACAGGCAGACTCAAGCTCTTTTCATTGTCATTCTAAAAACTTGACTTTACCATAAATGTATTTGATTACCTCCAAGAAATCAAACACCTTTGAAAATATTTCTTGGAATTAACGCCACCATTAATGGTCTTAATTCTTAAACCTCAAAAAATTGAAATTTGGAGTTTAGTTATGCTTAGTTACACTAAAATAGATGTTTGCTTTTACTGTAAAATAGTATTTGTTTGCTCCACCTAGAGATCCTGATTAGATTATTTGATCCCATTAATATAAGCAGTGAAAATGTCTCCAGTCATGTAATGGTATAATGGCGCCATTACGTACATTGTGTGCGAAGTACTGTGTAACCTATATTCATGGGGACATCTGAGGACATTCTAAGAAGATGGCTCTATGACTTACCTACAGACAATTGACTGGTTCCAGTCTAGACACTTCCAATACCAGTACTGCCTGGCACAAGCATGTTCTGGATGGTGCGAAAGGCACGTGGAATTCTGTGACTTTACCATTTTTGCAAATAATGCATTCAGTCAGATAACGGAAAAGGGAGAGTTTGGCATGACCTTATATTCACAGTTTGAGCACTGTGACAGTTGCTTTCTCTGAAGTCACTTTTCAATCAATTTACGTAGCCTATGCCTGACGTAAGAAGGGTAAAATAATAGGTTAGCTTACTATAAGTATGAGTATCACAGTTGTGTGATACTGTACAATACAACGTATGTGCAAATTATGTTTCTCATTATGTTTCATTTACATTTAGCAAATGCTAACTTTTTGTTAGGAATTACGTAATCAATAATACAGTGACTCCCCTATTGTCTGGACAAAGGCAAATCAATTATTTCCTTGTCAAAACGTAATGTCGCTCTCCACTTAATATAGTGCTGAACTCCCTGGAGTTACCGTTTTCGGAAAACAGGACAGAAAAATAATTGTAAAAAAAAATAATAGAAGCCATGGTTTAAGCTATATTTTACCGACGTTGTTTGTAATGTTTGATCGTTTCACAACCGGTAGCACTGCACAGCTCTTGTGATGTAGGTGGTTTATGACAGTTGTAAAGAAAAGCACGGACCGGACTAAAGCCTAATCGGCAGTGTGTTGCCCGATGTGTGGACCTCTTTTTCTGGAATCGAAACAAACGTGGATTTAGGAGGTGGGTGATATAGGATTTTCGATGGGATTTCAAAGATTTTACGAAACAGATTTGTGTGAATAGGGATAAGGTTTACAGTAGGACCTGGTTATATTTTGCTGGTTTGTATTCTGAAGAAAACGTGCCTTCGTTTTGCAACATGTAGTAGATCAGTCTTGATAGCTCTACCAATGCACGTTCTGAATGGGGCTGCTTAGACGAATACAAACACAATATCGAGCATAATTGAATTAGAGGTTGGTCTTTGTTGCATTGTTGTCGAATAAACAAAACATAGCAACATTTATTTTGAGTTATTGTCTCAAAGTATACGGGAAGTTGCAAAAAAAAAGTTGTCAACCTTTTTACAATATTTTTCAGCATGGATACTGACATTAATATTGACTGCAGGTGTGTTTTGCGGAAGTAGTAGGCTACTCGTGTTCGCTTGTTCGTATCATCAATCCGTTAGTTAGCCTTGTCCAGTTTGGCCTAAAATAATTGAAAATTAAATAGTATTTTTGTGTTTGTGTGCGCGCGAGCGTCTGTGTGTTCAGCATGCGTTTCTTGCGTTGAGATGCGTGCTTTTGCACAAGTTAAGCATCCCCGATCTTGGCTTAATTATAAAATAGCCGTCTATTGCACACGGCCTCTGGAGTGCTAGCCTAATTATTTAGCACATTTCGTGTGTACATCCTTACGTAGGTCCGGATGTGGACATTCAGAGTGAGTAATTTAATCTTCACTTCAGAATCGACTCATATTTTTGGGAAGTGCTGTGTAATTAATGTATTTTTGGCCCACTGTGTACATTTGACCCCCGGCTACATCTAAACTGTTATTCAAAACACGCACTAATTGGATGTTCTTATTAAGTCACGTTTTGGTTTGGTTTATGGGAGTCTGGGTTCTATTATCAAAGGGATCCAGTTCACAAATTGCCACACTACACATCTTGAACCAAGCTTATACTGTACTATTTCAAATTGAGTTCCGAGGCAAAATACAGAGCATTATCCCATGCTTTGTGAGTGATGGCAGTCATGTTATGGTTCAGTGCATTCGGCCATGTGTTTGTTTTATGCTTCCTTGGCCTATTTTAATGCTTTTATGAAGATCTCTTCTCTCTGAGACGGACACTCGCACCCTACCCTCCTGTGCTTTATGGGTGGCCTAAGGCTTTTTTGTTTTGTATTGTAGTCTGTGTAAGGACATGCTTGTCATATCTAATATGTCTCGTTTCTCTATCTATCTATCTCTCTCTCTCTCTCTCTCTCTCTCTCTCTCTCTCAATTTGATCTCTCTCTCTTTCCCTTTTTTCTAGTGAGCCAACATTGAGAAGAAAGACGAGGTACACCTATTGGACACTTGCTGAAGACATCGTAAGTGTCTCAGTCTATCTTAAATCTGAGTGATTGTAAATATCCCATGTACACATTCACTTATCGTTGTCCTTTCATTACATTTATGTATGATTGTAGAGGTGAATCTACTGTTGAAAAGATCCTCTTAAAAAATATGGATCGTTTCTCGGCAGTAACCACTGAATTGCTGTTAGAGATGTGCATTTCTGGTCCTAGATTTCTTGCTGTACTAATACTACAGTATTATGCACTGCTCATATGTCACTTTCGATACAAGTATCTGCTACATTAATACAAATGTAGTGCAACCTGAGCATACATGAATGTCTGAATCAGTACCTAGGCCTACAGGACATGCATGTGTTGTGCCCAGTACAGTTAAAAACATATATCACTTAACTTTGAGCTTGACTCAGTGGCAGCGAAAAGCAACTTCCACTGGAGCTCACATCCCCAGTGATTGCAAGGTTGCAAACGCACACACGATCAATCAAATCAGCCAATGCGCACAGGGAGGGAGAACGCCTGATGGCCTGTGCTCTCATTTGGGATGCAGACGTTGTCCTGTTGCTTCCTTTAATGAGATCTGGAGGCGTGCAATCTAATATTCACCACTGAGACTCCAGCATGGACACAGACGCCAGTAGCCCAAAGGAGCTGTGTGTTAATCCAATGGAGTGGAGTCAGCTGTGAGAAAGCTGTACATGATCAAGACCAGACAGGAGGAGAGAGGCATGCCGTGTCCTTACTGCTCTAATAGTTGAGACAGGGTTGGAAGTTTGATGTGTCATGGTTCAACTGTGTGTACCCGGTTCCAAAAATCATAAAACCAAAAACATCTTCAGTATAGTTCAGAGGCAGAGTATTTAATTGCGGATCCCGTGGTCCCAGGTTCAAATTCACCCTGTACCTCACTTTGAATGTTGGCATCTGCTAAATACAGGGTTCCTTCAACCGTATATTTTTTCGGAGCAGACGGTGGGGGGGGGGGGGGGGGGGGTCAGATGGCTGAGCAGGTAAGGAGTCAGGCTTATAATCAGAAGGTTGCTGGTTCGATTCCCGGCCGTACAAAATGACGTTGTGTCCTTGGGCAAGGCACTTCACCCTACTTGCCTCGGGGAGAATGTCCCTGTACTTACTGTAAGTCGCTCTGGATAAGAGCGTCTGCTAAATGACTACATGTAAATGTAAGGTGTTCCAGGACAGGTCTGGTCGTTACCAATAGAGGGCAGTGAAATCTGAGGTGTGAAGTCTCCAGTACCCCTTGGTCTTCACAGTAGAGTAGCTCTGAGCAGTGTGGCTGGCGGCTGCTTTTGAAGAAATGGCTGTTTGGAGATAAGTAATTAAAGCTGGATCATTTGACATGGGCGGGGCCGCCTCTCGTGATGAATGAAGCTCCCCGCATCTGTCCCAACTGTCACCTGTGATTGATGCACTATGTGCGTCCCAACACGACCTCAGTGCACATCGCTGAAGTTGAACCCCCCCCCCCCCCCAGGTACTGTCTCCCCTGTTGCCAGAACCCTCAGCCTCATCTTGTTAGCTAGCAAATTCATCACCACTCGAGCCTTACAGTTGGCCCGTGATCCATTTTTGTCATGCTTGCATGTTTGAGCAGGGGAAGATTTTACACTTCTATACACACGCACACTTAAAACACACCACCACACACGTCTTTGTCAAGTCGCTTTCCGTATTCTGTACTTAACTTTACTGACCCTAAATGAGAAATCACACCTCCAAATACTCCTAACAGAAAATTGTTTTCTGGAATAAAGTGCATACATATGATGAGCAGATGCACAATCAGGATCTATGAAGTGCATAAGTACAGGATGAGACAGGCTAGATGCGAGTAACAGAGTAGCGGTTCTGAGCTCTTAAACAGAGTCAATCATCTCACAGTCTCACATCACTCTGAGGCCCTCAAGGTCAGACCATTGATCGTGCATTGATTGTCGCCCTCTGTCCCTTTAGCAATAACCTGGGGAGGATTTCACCACTCGCCACAGATTCATCTATGTGTTCATTTGTTCAGTTTCCCTCAGGACGTCGAGGGTTTGCAGTGTGAGCACCGGGATATTCATCTTCCAGATTAGCATTGATGCATGTCCGCCGTCTGGGATTACTGGGATTGAGCCAGTTGACAGGCCTGACATGACTAGAGCTGGATGCGATGTTGTCATGTGATCCTCGGTAATAACTTCACAGTGCTTGCTCACATAGAGCGATAAATCTGTATGTTGCTCTCGTCATCTGGTTGACGGCTCACAGCTGGTTGGGGGAGATTGACAGGCATCTCATTCAGTCAGCGCTTCGCCAGGTCTCCCACGGAGAGACTGAGTGGGCAGAAGATAAGTGTGAGGAGACGGCATCGTCATGTAATGCAAAGCAGCTATGCAACAGCGGCGAGGTTTCACACAGACCGATTCTCACCACATTTAGTTTCCTCGTTTAAAATCGGGAGGCACCACAACAGCAAAGCTCGCTGCATTTAGGTTTTTAGAACTAGGGATGAGAATCGTTTTGGAAAATGTGTGGAAAGTCTTTTGAGAGAAGTTGGACTTTTGGAAAGTGTTTTTACCCCACACAGTGGCTTGCAATAGTGGACAGGAGGAGAACCTTTTTGGGGTTACTTGGACAGGGTTAAGCCCTAGTCATGGGTGCTATAATCTATATACCACTCCAGAGTCCATTATGGCCCTCAGAAAAGGCTTTTAGAGTAAACCTGTTTCAGACAGGCCTCTCTCAGTCAATCTTTGGGTCTGGCCACCAGTGACAGATTTTCATTTTCCACTGTCAAGGTTATTATTCAGTTGCGTCTCCAAACCGATGGGAAAGGCTGAGCTCTATGTTCCTCTTTTAATCTCGCTATTATACTATTTCATTTCCTCCCTAATTTCTTTTATCCATCAGTGTTCATTCTTCAGATACGGGAAGGGTTGATACCCGACGTAATTTCACATCTACTCTCTGTGCTTCCATTTTCTGGCGAGTAAAAAGTAAGTAATTGTTCTTTAATAACCAAGGTTTGATGTTTCCCCGCTCCCTCCGTAAACTGAAATTGAATACCTAATGTGTTTATGGGGGAAATTTAGCAAGATTTTTAGGGGGCAAAGTTTTAATGAGACTTTTCATGGATACTGTTCAACTAATAGTGTCTGTTCAGCTAAAAGCCAAAAGTAGATACAGTGTCAGTTAAATGTTTACTCATTGGGGTAAAATTATTTACTGAAAAAAGTAGTGAAGTTCACTTTATTACTCAACCTTCTTTTTTATAGTTATTTCATGTTCCTAAGCAAGGTGCATAACCGAATAAGATGTTAATGGAATCTATTGCAAATGATTGTCAGCTTGAGTATCATCTAAATGATGCAAAATTATGCAATGGGCTTGGCACACTGATGAGAGACAGAAAGAGAGAGAGACACAGGAAGAGAGAGAGAGACAGACATGGAGAAAGAGTGAGGGAGCAACAGACAGACAAAGATAGAGGGGAGGGGGAGAGAAAGAGGATGTACTCATCAACCGTGGTCGTTGTTCTTGTTGTCAGTGAGTAGGCTCAGAATATAATGGTGGCTAACGAGGACGACCAATTTCCACACTAATCAGTACTCCCTCCAAGGTACCTCATCCCCCTTCATTTGACGCTGCGAGCATATGCCCTTACTAAAGGATTTAACTGGAATCACATGAGGTTAAAGAAACAAAACAATAGCCATTGTGCTGCTGGGAAGAACTGCTGTACATCCTCCCCATGATGGGGACTAGGCTGCAGGTTCTCTAGCCTCTCTCCCAGGCCATGATGGGGACTAGGCTGCAGGTTCTCTAGCCTCTCTCCCAGGCCATGATGGGGACTAGGCTGCAGGTTCTCTAGCCTCTCTCCCAGGCCATGATGGGGACTAGGCTGCAGGTTCTCTAGCCTCTCTCCCAGGCCATGATGGGGACTAGGCTGCAGGTTCTCTAGCCTCTCTCCCAGGCCATGATGGGGACTAGGCTGCAGGTTCTCTAGCCTCTCTCCCAGGCCATGATGGGGACTAGGCTGCAGGTTCTCTAGCCTCTCTCCCAGGCCATGATGGGGACTAGGCTGCAGGTTCTCTAGCCTCTCTCCCAGGCCATGATGGGGACTAGGCTGCAGGTTCTCTAGCCTCTCTCCCAGGCCATGATGGGGACTAGGCTGCAGGTTCTCTAGCCTCTCTCCCAGGCCATGATGGGGACTAGGCTGCAGGTTCTCTAGCCTCTCTCCCAGGCCATGATGGGGACTAGGCTGCAGGTTCTCTAGCCTCTCTCCCAGGCCATGATGGGGACTAGGCTGCAGGTTCTCTAGCCTCTCTCCCAGGCCATGATGGGGACTAGGCTGCAGGTTCTCTAGCCTCTCTCCCAGGCCATGATGGGGACTAGGCTGCAGGTTCTCTAGCCTCTCTCCCAGGCCATGATGGGGACTAGGCTGCAGGTTCTCTAGCCTCTCTCCCAGGCCATGATGGGGACTAGGCTGCAGGTTCTCTAGCCTCTCTCCCAGGCTGGAACACAGAACTCAGCGGCACAGGGACCTGGGAGGCTGGTTTCTGTCAACAACTTCAGGATGGTGAAATGATTGAAATCCTGATTGATTATTTCTTTTCTTTTTTGGGGAAAGGTTTTGTGTGTCTGGGTCGACAGTGGTTTCCATCCTGAGGACTCTTTGAAGCCAGGGGCTATTCTTGATCTGAAGTTCCTCTGTCCCCACATTCACTTCTACGTTCCTGGCCAAGGATCGTCTCGGAGGACTTGGCTGATAGAGTTCAAAGCTTCACAGGGTTCATTTTTCGCATTTCATTGACGGGATGTTCCTTGACTGCTGACCTGCTGATATTTAGCACCAACTTGCTGTCTCTTTTCCCCATGTACCCTGTCTGAAGTCTCACGTTCTCCTGGATATGTTGACCTGAAGTTGGACCTGAAGTTGGACCTTTTAGAATCAAAGGGTGTAGGATGAGCACCCTCCTACAGTGGTGACCCCCTGCTGACTAGTAATATTCCCTACCTTGCTGCTCTGAAATAGAATCTTGAAGTGATAAAACATGACACGAAAAAATTGAGTGAGAGAGTGGAGGAAAGTAACAGAGCGAGAGTAGAGGACAGTAGAAGAGGAAAAGTATAGAAGAGAGAGTAAAGGATAGGTAGAGAGTAGAAGAGCATGTGAAGGAGAGGGGCTGAGCAGAAAGAGAGCAATCCCTTCATGCCTCTCATAAGCTGACCTCAGGCAAGCACGGGGGAATCATCTCCCACTGGTGCAGCTCGGAAATGCCAACGTTACAGAGGAGTGTCTTAGCAGGATCAAAGCAATAGTGTCTTAATCTTGTCGTGAACCATGTGAAATATCTGGGGCAGGTTTCTCAAACTGCAGTCAAATCTGACGCCGGTGAGTCACACGGAGATGTGTTCCCAAACCCCTTCCAAGACAGCTTAGTATTAACACTTAGTAACATTTCCCTTTTAAAAAAAAAAGGCATACATTGCTGTAGTGCAGGCAGATGTGTGTGTTTGTACCCAAGCATGTGATCCTTTCTTTCTCATCTTCTCTCTGTCTATTCTTACTCCCACCTTTTTACTCCTCCACCTCTCTCTGTGTCTCTGTCTTTCTGTCTCTTTCTCTCCATCTCTCTCACTTTCTCTTTCCCCCTCCCTCCCTCCCTCCCTCCCTCTCTCTCTCTCTCCCTCCCTCCCTCCCTCTCTCTCTCTCTCTCTCTCTCTCTCTCTCTCTCTCTCTCTCTCTCTCTCTCTCTCTCTCTCTCTCTCTCTCTCTCTCTCTCTCTCTCTCTCTCTCTCTCTCTCTCTCTCTCTCTCTCTCTCTCTCTCTCTCACCCTCCCCTCCCCCCTCTTCCCAAAGACTGAAGGTGCTGGACTCCTCCATTCATTCTCACCAGGCTCTCTAGGAAATCAATAGAGATGATAACAAACGGAAGAGAGGCACTTTGGTCAAAACAGCCGATTGAGCCTAAATGTCACTAAATGGACCTGAAGATTTATCCAGTAAAATGCTAGTTGTTGCTACCTCGGAATTGCCCACCTGCACTCCTTCCGTCTTTCCCTCCCTTTGAGCTCCATTTATTCTTCTCCTTCTTTTCTGTGTATTTTTCTCTTTTATCCTCTTAAAGGCGCAGAGACAAAATTGTCTGAATTATTGACACCGGACATTTGGCTTTCCTCCCCCCAAACAAACGACCAAGGCACAAATGTATGGCTTGGTCGACGCTAGAGCAGTTTAGGGCTCTAACTTGTCAACACGGTGGTCTGTTTCCACTTCACTTCTCGGGGCTCATGATGAAAAACTCTAATGGCTGCAGTAATTGTGTTGAATTGTGTGTTCAGCAAACTTAATCTGTCAGGGAAATATTTAAACAGACTACAGGGGTGAACTCAATCACTCTGATGAGACCTCTTAAACTTAGCTGGCAATCAGAGCATGACGAACAATTCTCAGAACGTATCGGTTTGGTTAATCAAGCTTTCTGTTGGTGACGACAAAAAACTGCTTTTAACCTCTCACACAACGTGTTATTTTGACGTTTAAAAAAAACAAATATTTCTTTCTTAGACATACTTCAGTTTTCCATTTTCCACTTAACATGCAATCACTTATCTACATTCCAACAAATACAACCCTGTTATCACTCTGCTTTGCTAATGGAATATATAGTTCTTTTAGAAGGTAGTGCCTGTATGATAGTATATTAGTGTATTCTTCCGATCACCAGTAAGAATATCATGCAATAATAAGGAATGGCCTGATAATGGAATGGAGTATTTAGTACAGAGTGAATCTCTTTTGTGTACACATGGTATATTATGATCCAGTTTAAATGCTTTGTGATGTAAAACATTACAGCTACTGTGTAAGTGGAGGAAAGGCAGTTCTATGGCACAAAAAGCTTTTCTCTGCTTGTCACCCTTCATTTGTCTGCTGTGATGTGAGAGAAGTGGACAGGTCTGTGCGGATTCCCAGAAGGCATCCTCCATTTTGTTTTCACCCATGCAGTTCCTCTACTTCACTGCAGATGATGGAGGGAAGTAGAGCACAGGAAGTCTCTCTTGACTGAAAACAAGTCATAAAATAAAAAAAGTAAATATAGCATGCGCTGTATTTACTTTACGTATTACTCAATGTGTACAGTGTATTATTACAGTATATATTATCGACCACCTTCTTCGATAATGGTTCTCCTTTTGAAGGTTCAGGGTTTGTTAACATCCATCTGATTTGCTAGTCCACTGTCACTGTGCATGACCAGTGGGAATCACATCCGAGGATGGATAGTGAGATGAATGACAGGTCCCCCTACAAGGCTGGATTACGGTGTTGTAGCTTCATAAAAGAAGAGGGATTTCTCAGCCTGGCCGACAGGCAGTTGCAGCCAAAACGCCCAGATGCTTATTTAATGCCATTCTGGCTCACAGTCGGCTGTAAATTGAACATGGGAGCATAATTCTTGATGTCTGCTTGTTGTGTTCAAACACTGTCGAGCCTTCTGTCAGCGTCGCTTCATCAGCGTTCAGCACTTCCGGCACATTCCGCCAACCGTCCATGCAGCCGAGGTGTGTGTTGGGCCACACACCAAAGCAACAACACCTGTTTCAGGACAGGGCACACCAAGAAACGTTTATTTTGGCTCAGCATTGCATTACATTTTTCAGTTAATGTTTTTGCACTTGGGGACACAACAACTAATCAAAACAGGCTAAACAGAGCATTTCACTGTGACGTTCAAAAATATTAAAAGTTGCGTTAATTTCTCAAGGGAATGGACTTGGGTGTCTAATGTTAAGAGGATTTAGCATACATTACACACCACCAAGCTTCTGTGTATTTAGTCATTTACAGTCATTCCAATAAAATCCCTGTCTTTATATACGAGGGAGTCAGGTGGCTGAGCGGTTAGGGAGTCGGGCTAGTAATCTGAAGGTTACCGGTTCGATTCCCGCCTGTGCAAAATGACGTTGTGTCCTTGGGCAAGGCACTTCACCCTACTTGCCTCGGGGGGAATGTCCCTGTACTTACTGTACGTCGCTCTGGATAAGAGCGTCTGCAAAATGACTAAATGTAAATGTATATTGTATGTATCCTGCTAAGGACATCAGGGAAGACACTAACACTGTTGACCATGTGAGTAGTATACTGTGTTCCCTTATGTTTTAGAGTAGTGCATGTTAGTTTTGTGTTTTTTTCCATCTTATCCGCTCACGTTCTCCCAATCTTGCCAATGTTTGGTGAATGTTTAACTCCTCTATTAGCACTGGGCGGGAAATAGGTTTGCAGTCGAGTTGCTAAGAAACCAAAAAGTCTCCCTTGAATGTGCTGTTATTTCTGATAACCACGTCACAGCTTTCACACCTCCAAGAATAAGTGCAGCGAGCTTGAATTTTGAGACAAGGTTCAGAGAACGCAGAGCTGTCCTGTCGAGGAGAAAGGCACATTCTGATTCAATATATTTTTGATGGCAAATAACTGTTTGTCCGTATATATGTTTACAGTGCACATCACGTTACCACATACACTGATCAAGCCCGAGACTTCCTGTAGACCCTTTTTAATATAAATAACGTAGCATTGCATTATAAGGCTAGGAGAAGCAGCAAGCAAATCCTGGCATAACCCCCAAATCACCCGGTCAGCATGAGAGTGAGAGGTAACACATTTGGAATGTCAGCTTCTCTCAGTTTCATCAGCTGTGGTGTTGGGGGCTTGAGATATCATTAACATACGGACACATTTCTCTCACCATCACCAACACCTTCACAGGCCCTGTCGAGCAAATGCCCATTTAACTGGCTCTCTTCAGAGATGGAGGGGGGGGAGGGGAGGGGGGGAGGGGGGGGCAGTAGGACAAACATGGAACACCACACATTGATAAGAGAGGAGAGTCTGCCTTAATGTGTGCCTTAATTTGCCTGTATCGGTCATTTGTTTATTTTTGTATTTGATACAATACTACAGTTCAGTTCATAGACTACCTATCAACTATATATATATATATATATATCTGTATTGTCTGTCTTTATCTTAGTACTACCGTATAGTCATAGCAGAGGTGATGTAGGTCATCCAGTCAAATTTTACTGTAGGCGGACATTTTCTAGACAAATGTGCTTGAATTGAAATGGAGCTAGGTAGTGCAGTGAACAGTCCAGAACCATGTGTTTTGACAGAGCTTTCCTGTCATGGCATGAGGTGTGGTACAATAACTGACTGGCTTTGGGTCATGATGAAGGCCTTCATCCTGCTGGACAATAGGGTGGTTATACCACAGCCTCCCTTAGACTGTGACCCTTCTGCAGTCACGTTTTTTTCGGCCTCTCTGACTCACCCCCTGCCATTTGTCTGCGAGTACCCTCTAGTTCTCCTTAAACTCACGGCACAATTGTGGCAAAATGGCAGGGTATTGTTTTTGGCGTATGTTCGCGATGACAACATGTGGGGCCCTCGCTTTGCCCCCTGCATTTATAGATGAAAAGACTGCAGGCATCTGTAGGGGCACCTACTCAAAGTAATAAGCTGAGGGAGCAGATGAAAGTGGAGATGGGGTCCTCAAAACGTCCCGGAAGAGAGGTCTGAGTCATTGGCCCCCGGAGGCCCCATGAGAGAAGCTTTTTACAGGGACTGGATGGGCTTTGATCCTCCAGGGGGAATGGTCTACTGTGGAGAAGTGCATTAAGAGACATGGGGGCAGCATTGTTAAGCCGCACTAACACTCCCGTCGCCATTTTGTGGCCTCTGTACATGGTGGTGTCTGTTGATGAAAGGAGGGGCCAAGATTCACCTCCGTGTGGCGCATTCGGATGCAGTTAGAATGTTGACGGCTTTGCACACAGTTATGTAATACCCTCATCAGAC
The DNA here is from genome assembly GCF_963692335.1 of Osmerus eperlanus. Classification (NCBI taxonomy): domain Eukaryota; kingdom Metazoa; phylum Chordata; class Actinopteri; order Osmeriformes; family Osmeridae; genus Osmerus; species Osmerus eperlanus. The sequence continues at coordinate 5,752,509 of NC_085034.1, forward strand.
AAGTATAAACTCAAGTGTGGGATGGTAGCACACTTCTTTCCCAAGCCCACATGTTCGTTATGTATCCAGGTCCCCACTGCAAATCACTCAAGAAATAATGAATTGTGGTCTCATGAAACCCCCCCCCCCCCCCCAATGGCACGGTTTTATTGAGACAAAAAAATGCATGTAGACATTAAATCCGTTCACACCGATGGCACACCGATGGCACACCTTGAACAATGATAAACATACAGTGTCTCTCTACTGTTCCAAGATAATAAATGATGTTTAGGATGTTTTTCTTGTCATGTATTTAGGACACCAGTGTCAAGGCTTTGCCAGGTCGGCCACAATCAAACCGGAGGAGACGGACAACAGCAAATGATTTCTGTCTAGCCTCACTTGGATCAATGTAACAGAACCAAGTTAACATTCTCCTTTAAAACATGAGCAATTCTTTCCAGTAGCAGATTATGTATTTTATCCTCTCGGATATTGGCTACAGTATAATGCCACCCTTGACCAATATGAGCTCCAAATTGAAGGCGTTGAGGAGTTGACACGTTATGCATCAGGTCTTGTCGTTGAATTTGATTTGATTTATAATGCATCTCTCACAGTAACTGTATCTCATTTGCACACTCGTGCTCGAGACCAAATTTGCTGTGAAATTGGACTTACAGCAGAATCGCTTCCTCTCAGGTGAATAATGATCAGTTAAGATGCAATGAGGGAGAGTCATTGTTGGAAGAGGCAAAGTAATGGATGGGCATTTACACACTGTAGCTTTAGTAAATGGGGCCAAGTTAATGTGAGGGGTGTAAACTGGCTTTCCCTGCTAATTATAGTCAACTGTAAAACTATTTGAGTAAAATTCACATTTGACTAATCCCTTCCTTAAACACATATACACACAACTACTCTCACCGTTTTAATATGGATTACCACCATCCCCACAAACAACCACACCTCGCTCTCATACCAAGACTTCCCCGGACAACTTAAACTGCCTCAGACATTGTGAGTAAGAATCACTTTACCTCAGACAACCCCCTGAGCGCAGGGCAGACGTAGTTTTGAGGAGACGCCACCATAAGCATGGAGGGATGTTTGAAGAGATTAGAATAATTTAGCCTTAGACAAGATGGAGCCCACACTCAAATGGCTTTTTGGCCATGCAGCCATAAAGCTCCTGCCCCACCCCCTGTCCCTGACCCACACTAGACAACCGCCCAGTAGACAAGACACCTGTCACCGTCCATCATGATCACTGGTGCTTTAACAGGCCCAAATAGATTCATTCAGGTTGACTGCGAGGTCCTCAAGGACCATAGTGGGACCTGGGGCTAGTTATGTTGTATTGCTTGACTAGGTGAATGCCAGACTGGGCAACCCACCGGTGGCAGGAGGAGGAAACCTGTATTGTGTTGTATTGTTCAAATGGCCACGACTGTTCCCATGGAGTCTTGGCTTGGGACTCCGGAGGATAGATGAGGAAATAACAGCCAGGTTCCGGTGGCCCAGGAGCAATTTACCCCGCTGCTAGGATGTGTGTGCGTGTGTTTATGTGATAGTGGTGGGGGGGATTTGGGGGTTCTCCATGCTACAAGCCCTCACCTCCCATCCATCCATCCATCCATCCATTCAGCAGGCTGTTCAGGAACAGAGTTTGCGCCCAATATATCTACAACGTGAACCGATGGGAACAAAGGCTACAAAGTAAAAAGAGGAATGTTGTTTACCAGCCATCCAGTGCAATCAGCACTTCTACCTCTCATTTTAAGAGTGCACTCAATGATTTGGATGCAGAGTTCCATTTTAGAGCCATCAGTGGAGGATAAGCAAGGGTGCACACGAAGCCCCAGGTTTGTATCAGCTCCGAAAGATTATTATTCAACATCTCTTCACACGTTAATGTAAAAAGCAGCGGCCCTTTGTATTTGCCGGGGAGAGTTTTCGATTGAAGCGCCTGTTGTTTGATGGCAGTGGATATCTAAGGACCGCATCACAGAGCTCTTCAAAGTTTCTAGTCCTCGACGCTGGTGAGTCACCCCCAAAGTACCTTGAGACGAGGAGTAAACAAGCCTGCCTATGTTCATCAAGGTAATCTTGTTTGCTCAGAGGGCAGTGTCTACAGAGGACATCGCACTGCCATAGGGATAAAGGGCCTGCCTTGGATACATTGTGATCACTGCCTCTGTGTCTTCGGTATGAGACGGAGCCGCCTTGAGCGCAGAGTGTTTGTGAACACTTGTACGCCAGTGTCACTGGATCACGGACGGTTTAAACCAATTTGAAAAGGCCCTTTGGAATGCTAGGTTCCTGCTTTGTGGTGGTTTGAAGGAGGATAGGACATAGGAATATAAAGTGAGGAGCTGGGAGAACATGGAAAATGGAAACCGCTTGAGAAAGTTGGTCTGCAAAGGCATACGGTTGACGATACGAAAAGAGTGTAGCATTGCCAATGAGCCTAAAAATGAAACGAGTTTAAGTAAGTCCATAAAAAAAATCTGTGACGGGAGTTTACGGTGATTGCTTGGTTTATAATTACTTCCACTGAGAGGAGCCGTCCGTTAATCAATTTAAGAAACTTGTGGAATATTATTTCAAAGGCAAAATATCCCCCAGAAGACAAAATCTGATGGACGCTTCTCTGCAACACTGAAAGACACCACTCGGCGTTCATTAGACTTTAGCTACATCACTGTGCCTCGTACAGGGTTTATATGTAACCAGAGCTATCCTTTTGATTTATTGATTTCTATCAGGATGTGACGTTTATTTCTGCAAAAAAGTGCTTCTCAAAAACATTACTTATCCTGCCTTTAAGAGAGAGTGAAGAGGTGTAGCAGCCTGTTGGAAATCAGTGCAATTGAATATGTTCAGAAGTGATTGAATCAATTTTTTTTGTGTGTGCTGGGTTTCAAACCTTCAAGTGGAAGATTTAGGAGGATATATTGGTCTCATCTTACCCTAAGCTCTCTGTCACTATTGGGAACACCTGCAGGCTGATTTAAAACCAAAAGCTTGATTTCTAACCTCCTAGTGCTATGGGAAGCTCAATTTCCTCTTCATAGAAATACCCTTATCAAAACAGAAATGACCTGAATGTGTCAGCCGGTGAGTGTGCCTCGCTCATCAGTGGTAGATTGGTGGAGGAGGCTTGCCAGGGGCAGATGGTAAGCCCAGTGGTGCTCCATCCTTACACGGCCATTCGGGAGAGTAGGTGAACTGCATGCTGGGTAACAGTTGCTAATCATCTCCGAGGCACTCCTCTCCACGCAAGAGTAACCATAGGAGGGGGGGGTGGGGGGCTGGGCCTGCTAAAGACTAGGTGCACAACCCTCCAACCACAATAATATCACTCTATAAATGTGTCTTTCCTACAGAAGGGCAAGCAATATTTTAAGTGAACAACGAAAAGAAAATGGGCATGCAATTCATTCAAACGTGTTAGTATCTCATTCAGGTGACTAGCCCTAGTTAATCAGTTGTCCAAACGGGGAGATAAATTGACAAAAGTATTTCCAGACAGTGTTTTTGATCGTAAAAGTATTATCAGGTCTTGCTTGAAACATAGATTATGTATCTTCTATTTAGAATCATAAGAATCATGTGTATACACACACACACACCTTTTTGTGTCCAATACTGGATTTCCCGGGTGACAGACATGGGGCTGTAAGCAGGTCATTAGACCAGCTGACATATCTGGGCCTGGGCTTTCTGCTTCACTTCCCATCAAGGAGGGGGAACTGCTTCTCTGATTGGCAGGCCAGCGGTTCTCAAGGTCAGCATGTTCAGCAGCTCACCCTCTCACTATAGATGACGGAGGGAATATCTCTCCTGTCGGCAGTTGACCATTCCAGCACTGCCCCCAAACCTTCTCATCCAAAGATATCATCCACTGCTTCCGCTGATCATGTTGATTGCCTAAGGCCTGGGGAACTGGTCAGCACCCTGCAGATTGCATGTTATGTGTTTCGTGTCAGGAATACTAAGTCTGGATGCGTGTCACGTTTCCCTATTTCCTTCAGAGTTGGGTAAAGGCTGGGGGGTTGCAGGCCATAGCTTGGCTTTCAGAAACTGACCCAGACTTGGCTGTATTTATTACAGGGCAACAAGACATCACATCTCTCAACCCCGGCTCAGTTCGAGGCCCCCATTCAAAGAGTAGCTGTTAAAAACGAATAAACGATAAGACCAACCCGGGCAGAATACAGATGAGCCTACAGGAGGAATCTGCCCCTTTGATGCCTGGATGATGGAGGCAGACTCACAACTATGCAGGCAGAGAGGCGGGAAGAGAGAGGAGATTGGAGGAGAAGCGGGGAGAAATGGAGGGGAAAGGAAACGAGCGGAAGGGCAGAGAGAGGCAGAGAGCGACGGAAAGAATTGACACGGGCTGGAAGGGGGGGGAGCGAGAGGAGAAAACAAAGCGCGGTGGGACACGAGAACCTCGTTCCCCGGAGCAAAACAAAAGACTTATTTGCAGATGGCTTGACGGAGCCACAAAAGCAAACACTCGTTTTTGGACGCAGGCAACTGTTTGAATATCACCACGACGACACAGCCGTCGTGCTCCAATCACGTCGTTTGTTTAGCGGAGCGTTTGAAATCTGCGGAGTGCCATCGATTCTCGAGCGCCATTGTGATGTGGCTCCTTGTCACAACACTCTAATGTGCTCTGTACATGGATGATTTACACGTAAGAACAGCTGGGGAAGCTGGCAGCTCCACAAACAGATTACGATGACGTTCTGAGCAACCCTACCGGGCGCCTCATATGGGCATCCAAACCACCAGGGAACATGATAGGGGCACATAGAGTACTTGCCTACCCATGCATGGGCACATTTGCACACACACACACTAACTCACTGGCATGACTACAGATACACTAATGACATGAGAGAGAGGTCGTTGTGCGATCATGTACATGATGCAGGACATATTGCATGACTTTCCTATGTATCTTTATTACAGCCAATTTCAGCCTCACTGACGCCAAGCAATTGCTTTACAAATGTCACACTTGCGTGATGGCTGTTCACATCGTTCAATCCTCTGCTGTAGTTCCAATGGTGTGACACGAATAAAGCGTATATAGCTGTTGGTTATAGTCGTAGAACATGGGATTGCAGATCAAGAGGTTTCGGGGTCCAATCTCCCCCCTAAAGTTGCTTTGGATGAAAGTGTCTGCTAAGTGAATACATTAAAAAGATTCCACAAGTTAATGTAAGGGGTAAACAACTGCCTTTCATTGGTTTAACCACGTGGGATTTATTTATTCCTTTTGAAGTAACCATGAACAAAGACCCAGAATGCATACATGCTACTGTAGATAAACAGAATGTTCATTAGCATGCATGGGCTCTGGCTAACTTCTTTGTTTACAACAGCGTGAATTAATACACAGTATATTCTTAAGGGATATGCTTGTGTGTACTTGCCAGCTTATAGGTAATGGTATTTCATCAGTGCATCAAAGGGCCAGTAAATACTGCTTGATCAGTGGTCAAAATTAGGAACGAACTCTTACCCGGCATTTTGCCTTAAATAGCATTTCAGAGTACAAAGTATGTTTGGCAAGTTCTATTTCAGGAATTGCCCATCAGGTATAGAAATGGAGGCTTTTTCGTTTGGTGGGAGCAAGACTTTGTAGAGTAAGGTGTCGAACATGTGAGAATGGGCATAATATGTCTGATATCTATGTACACATCACATCCCATTCTTTACCTTAGGTCTAGATGAGCTGTTGGATCTCTGTTGTAGCACCCCTGCTGTGTACGGCACTAGCTGGTGACTCTCTGCAAGTCCCAAACCCCCCCCCCCCCCCCCCCCCCCGTTCCCACCCACCACCCCTCACTGGAGTGCCTTCCACGGCCCAGCAGCAGGCAGTATTTGCGGGGAGGAGATCCACGGCTGGTCCTTGGCTGTCTCCCGCCTCCACCAGGCTCCTAATGAACGCGACCAATCGGCTGTGAAAGCGCTCCATTGATAATGGATCCTGGCCACCCCGCTGCTGACGCAACACACATGCACAAGCGCACACACACAGCTAAACATGCACATACACACACATTACATAGCTGATGGGAAATCAAATGGTATTTTTGAATGTGCCTGGGTTAAGGAAACTGTACTTTGAGCCTGTTGTGACACAGTATTGGCTGTGGATTGTAAATGCAAATCGGGGCTAGTATACTTGGATTTGATCTTTCAGAGAATCGTCTCCCTCCCACTGAATCATGGCACAGCTGAAGCAAAGTCTGTGTCAGAGAGCTTATCACAGCGCTGGAAAACAAACTCCCCCCCAACATATCACCTTTATCTTGAATTCACACTTTGCCTCTTTATGTTTCTTTGCCTTTACTGTCATGTCCCCACTCTGAAAATAGTATTTCTTCATAGACTGTCTATGTTTTACAGATCTGAATCAGTGACGCCTGCGTGTGGAACAAGCACCTGTAGAGTTCTTGCAGCAGACACCGTTGAGCTTAAAGGTTAGTCTCTGCTTCCTCTCCACACAGACAGGCATAACCACAGCCACCCCATTTCAGCACAAATGCCACAGGTCCTCGAAGGCACTCCAACCATTCACTGATGAGGACCCTGAAGATCTCCAAGCCTGTTGGGCATATAACCTTAGGGCTCTGCTGTCTCTGCCATTAAATGCCAATGACCGAGGAGAGCACATTCTAATCATTCCGGTAAAACATTAGTCTGAGTTAACAAAGAATAATGCAAAAGAGCATTGATTTTTAGCATAATTTATGTAAACAAGCAATACATTTCCATGATATCCTCTCGAAGCGTAGACAAGCCTCTCCTGGTGATAGTGTGTATGGTCCTGGTCGTAGCACCCTCACGGGGTAAAAAACGGTGACTAATGAAATATTGATTTAACCTTGGCGAGGAAGAGACTCAAACATGTTGTATACATAAGCCTTATTGTAAAAGCGCGTCTATTGAGGGGCAACATGAGTCATGTGCTTGTGTCCCATGGGAGTCAATGGCAACTGGCCTCCGTGTTGAATGCTGAGAGAGGTGGGCGAGCAGGCAAGGTTGGACTCCAGTTGATAGTATTTATATCAGCACAGAAGTGCAGGCAGAGGGTCCGCCACCTTCTGTGGTCGTCGACAACACACCCAACCCATGTGATCAGAGACGGTAACATGAATATAATTACACATTCTTGCTCCTCTCCCTTTGAGTAAATAAATGAATAGACATGAATAGAAGAAAAAAAACGATCAAAAATAATTGGGATATGCGTTTATTGAAATGGCCCACAATGACAGATAAGGGAGTTTGTGTGCACAGTTCAAAGGAGGCCAAACCAATAATTAATTAGCGTAATGTGGATTAAACTACTCGAGATTCATATTGATTAGATCGTTTGGTAGTCCAGTACTACAGTTGTAAACCGTCAGGGAGCTCAGATCAGCTGCTGTAGCGATGGCACCTCGGGGAGGGGTTGAGTGGCCATTTTCGGAGGCACCGTGGCTGACTCTGGCCTTGTTAAAACCCATTTTGTTTCCCAAGCAGCCGTCTTAGCCTCCTGCAGATGAGCTTGGACGGACTCTGCCGCCACCACACCGACCAGGGGGAGCGGGCCAATCTTTCATCCTTATTGCCTGTGACATATCCAAAGTGGCAGAGCGCGGCCCGCGGAGAGAGCGAGAGGAAAAAGAGTAAAAGGGTGGTGGTGCGCACCTCGGACCATCCACGCTGCTTCCCAGTGTTTTCCTCTCTGTTCCCCTAAGCATGGCCGCCCAGTCTCGCTAAAACAATGCAATACAGCGTCACTGATGAGGTTAAACAGCAGGAACCCTGGGTTCTTGGCTCTACTCCCACTCCCAGTCTGCCCCCCATCCCCCTCTCCCCTCCCAAACCTCTTCTTTTTCAGAATCAGAATCAGAATGGGATTTATTCGCCATGAAAGTTTGCACAGACAAGGAATTTGCTTTGGCAGGAAGGTGCATACAATAAACATATACCTAAAATTTAAATATGTGGACTATCTATACTAAGGGTACATAAACTAGCAGTACTAAGTGGGATTAGAATAGAATTAAATATACAATAAACTACTACTACTACTTTGGGCCAGACAAACAGAGCATGAAGGCAATGTTCTAGTCCCGCTCACTTGATGAAAGAGACTGAAATAATGAAGATGTTTCACAATCCTCCTAGGTCTCCTACCTCCTCCTCCCAGCCTCCTTCACTCTCAAACCTCTCCAAAGGCATACGTGATACTGTTCATTGCTGCTGGCACTATCATGGTTTGTGAGTGAGTTTGTGTTGTGGGAGTGTGTGTGAGTGTCTGTGTGTGTATTTGGGGAGGGGGGTGATAACCATGGCAAGTGATGGCAGATAATTTAAGCAATAGCCCCTTGGCACATCAAGTGAATTAGCATGGGTAAGACAAGCCCCCATTACCACACACAAATTCATAGCATGATGATGATGGAAGGCTGTCAAGGTCATCACCAAGGTGATTACTCAACAGCCAGGAGACTAATGTATGGGGGGGGGGGGCTTGGTAGGGAGCTTCTCCCAGCACAGAACCAGTATACCCCATCACCCTCCCCCCCTCCTTTTCTCTCCCTCCCTCCCTTCCCCCTCCATCCATCCTTCTTTCCCACGGCAGAGATTAAGATCTCGTGTTGTAATTATTGCTCTGTTAGGCAACCTAATTTTGCAGAGTAGATAGCATCGGGCCTGCCAGGTGCTTTCGTACAGGGTATCCAGCCAGCAGCTCATTCTGTCCTCCGTGTTCCTCAGTGCAGCAGCCAATCTTAACGTGGCACCGTCACAGGATACACTTTAGAGGATTGACTCCCCCCCCCTCCCCCCCACACACACACATACACCCCCCCCCTCCCGATCCGATTTCCTTCAGTAACCACAGTAAAAAAAAAAAATAACTGTGGAGGAGAAGGGGGGGAAAAAAAACGGATGGAAGGAAAATAAAGGTATAGAAATAGACAGAAAGCGGAAGATGAATCCCATGGGTGTCTGTGATTTCCGCAAGCTGATATATGTACGGAAAGCCGTCAATCTTCGTGTTCCCGGGGAACATCTGCCTCTCGCTCGCCAGGAGTCCTGGCACGCTCCCTCCTAAACACAGGTGCTTGATGGGCGCTTTCAGCTCTGCCTAACAAGCAGGGAGCCACCTCTTCACAGCTCACCACTCAGCAGAGTCTGAGGGATCGCGTCCACATTTCTCCAGGGGTAAAGAAGCACGTTGCACAGCTCACTAAGAAGACCCGACCGTAGGCATAGGTTTAGGGACAGACAGCAGGGGCGTGGCTCTGCCAATTTCAAGAGACCATTGGCTTTCCCCACCAAAATGTTGTGGCAGCGCAAGATTGATGTTATGCATGACCAATTCTTTTTTATTTGTCAGTGTCATCAATGTTCAAACCAAACCTCCTCCCTTTGACCAAATACACATTTTAAGCACATTTGTGGGTTCAAACGTGGATTTGTTTTGCCTTGTTTAAGGTATTAATGGATTTCCAGTCTAGCAGATTAATTACGAGGATGTCCCTTGTTTGTTGTGCTCTGGCCTCTCTAGATGTGTAGATTGGTGACCTTGGTAACGACGGTATGACCTTGTGTCTTGGAACACAGCCAGTGTACAGTGTCATTCACAGATTAGGCAGTGGCTACTGATCTTCTCAGAGGTCCAGCCCCACTGGGAGCGGTTGACACTCTAGAGATCATCCCTGCTCCCGATTAGCTTAGCGACTGCAGATTCAGCAGAGATGGTGGTACCCGTTAAACTGTCCAGTGTCTGACCCTTATCACCGCCAACAGATCATGCATCACTGTGTACTTTAACAGGTGATCTATAGCTGGCTCTTTGCAGGGATAACCACAAGCGGTCCAGGCGCCGCGATCTCTGGCACTGGCTCGATGGTGGCGTGGGATCATTAGTTTAGTGTCCTCTCCAGAGAGGGAGAGGCAGAATGGGTTCGAAATATCCATAGCAGTTTGAATGCTTGAGTGTTTGTGTTTGTGTGTGTTTATCTGTGGGTGTGTGTGTTTCAATCTGTATGGGTGCCTTTGTGTGCATGCATGCTTGTGTGTGTGTGTGTGTGTGTTTGTGTGAAGATAAAAAAGCAGTTGCTTTCATCATCAAGCCGTACTGACCCTCTAGAAACAACAAGTGGATCACAGCCCTTAGAAGAGGACATTTATTAATTTCCTCTAATTGTGGTAGAGTGACAGGCAATTAATCAAATTTCAAAGTGTCCTTTTACTGTCCCTTTTACTGTCCCTTTACTGACGCTGTATGTGTTTTACAACCTTTGTTATTCCTGTGAGTGCGTGTGTGTGTTTTCCCATGCTTGTTTTGGGTGAAATAGGAAAGCTGTCAAACTTCAGCTCATGGAAGTCTAGCCTATTAGAGGTATGGTAGGAGCTTAGTGTTCAAGCTTGTCAGCGCAGGCTTGCTTCAAATGTAGGATTACAGAATGAGAAGTAACAGTGCTCGTAGCATGTGAACATGGAGGAAGATGTGTTTTCATTGTCAGTCTGGGTGAGGACACCATGTCTGACGTGATATGGAACTAACGGGAGAGAAATTAGAGGTTGTTGATTGTCTTGAAATAGAAATGTTTAGTTATCTATGTTCAATGCATTGTGTGCAATCTCATAGGAGGACTTGTTGGAGGATGTAGGAGTTTCTGTGTGTGAGAGAGAGAAAGACAGAGAGAGATTGAAGTGAGAGGGATAGTGACGAGAGTGGGAGAGTGAAGAGAGAGTGGAAAAGTGAAGAGGGAAGAGAGAGTGAGTGGGAGAGTGAAGAGAGAGAGAGGGAGAGTGAAGAGGGAAGAGAGAGTGAGTGGGAGAGTGAAGAGAGAGAGAGGGAGAGTGAAGAGTGAGTGGGAGAGTGAAGAGTGAGTGGGAGAGTGAAGAGAGAGAGGGAGAGTGAAGAGAGAGAGGGAGAGTGAAGAGAGAGAGGGAGAGTGAAGAGAGAGAGGGAGAGTGAAGAGTGAGTGGGAGAGTGAAGAGAGAGAGAGGGAGAGTGAAGAGTGAGTGGGAGAGTGAAGAGAGAGAGGGAGAGTGAAGAGTGAGTGGGAGAGTGAAGAGAGAGAGGGAGAGTGAAGAGTGAGTGGGAGAGTGAAGAGAGAGAGGGAGAGTGAAGAGTGAGTGGGAGAGTGAAGAGAGAGAGGGAGAGAGAGGGAGAGTGAAGAGTGAGTGGGAGAGTGAAGAGAGAGAGAGGGAGAGTGAAGAGTGAGTGGGAGAGTGAAGAGAGAGAGGGAGAGTGAAGAGTGAGTGGGAGAGTGAAGAGAGAGAGGGAGAGTGAAGAGTGAGTGGGAGAGTGAAGAGAGAGAGGGAGAGTGAAGAGTGAGTGGGAGAGTGAAGAGAGAGAGGGAGAGAGAGGGAGAGTGAAGAGTGAGTGGGAGAGAGAGGGAGAGTGAAGAGTGAGTGGGAGAGTGAAGAGAGAGAGGGAGAGAGAGGGAGAGTGAAGAGTGAGTGGGAGAGAGAGGGAGAGTGAAGAGTGAGTGGGAGAGTGCAGAGAGAGAGGGAGAGTGAAGAGTGAGTGGGAGAGTGAAGAAAGAGAGGGAGAGAGAGGGAGAGTGAAGAGTGAGTGGGAGAGTGCAGAGAGAGAGGGAGAGAGAGGGAGAGTGAAGAGTGAGTGGGAGAGTGAAGAAAGAGAGGGAGAGGGAGAGTGAAGAGTGAGTGGGAGAGTGAAGAAAGAGAGGGAGAGAGAGGGAGAGTGAAGAGTGAGTGGAAGAGAGAGAGGGAGAGAGAGGGAGAGTGAGGAGGAAGTGGGAGAGTGAAGAGAGAGGGAGAGAGAGGGAGAGTGAAGAGTGAGTGGGAGACTGGAGAGAGAGAGGGAACAGAAGGAGAAGTGCTCAGTGGTAGATTGTGACGGCCCCTCTGCGTGGGAGCCCCTGAAGCCCTTCTACACCTCCCATGTCCATCCTTCCGCACGCAGTTTTTCACCTCTCTCTCCCTCCACTCTCTCTCTCTTCACCTTCTCTCACTCGATTTCTTCACCTTCTCTCATAGGTTGATACTGTATACTGTGCCAGTATATACCGTTTTTGAACGCTTCTACCAAATACAATAAGAACACTCACCTGTCTAAAGCATATCCCAGATATCAGCTGTGTGACCTTGAGTGCCCTGTGTGGATGGGCAGTGTGGCAGGGCTGCTGAGGTAATTTAATTAGCAGACCCTCCACGGGCAAGGGTAATGACTGCTCTCCAAATCCTGTCTAATCCTCTATCAGAGTCCCCTGCTAGGGCCCATCCTAAGGCTCTCTGTGGCAGGCTGCTGTGGCTCCTGGCCCCTGCCTCTTAGATAAATGCATGGTAGTCTTCAGGAGGATAGGGATGCTGCACGAGGCATCTTTCACTGTGTCAATGGGGAAGTGGCTTTGTGTCTGTGTGTGTTTTGTATCCTTAATTTATTTCTTACCTGCTTACCTCTTTTTCTGAAGCGTATGAGTCTGTGAATGGTATGTGCTGAATAGATAAGCATGTCCTCATGCTTGTATGCACCCCCGTGCGTCACTGCAGTCTTCTTGTGTCGCTCTCTGCTCTGTCAGGGTCTTAGTCGAGAGGACTCTGAGGTCAAAGTTGCCACTCATCGCTACGTGGGAATGTCTTAATGATCCCATCCGAGATAAGCAGTGTGTGCCCTCTGACTTGTTGTACCCTTTGGGTCTGGTGAGTGAGTGAGTGACTGAGTGAGTGACTGAGTGAGTGACTGAGTGAGTGACTGAGTGAGTGACTGAGTGAGTGACTGAGTGAGTGACTGAGTGAGTGACTGAGTGAGTGACTGAGTGACTGACTGACTGACTGACTGAGTGAGTGACTGACTGAGGGGATGACTGAGGGGATGACTGAGGGGATGACTGAGGGGATGACTGAGGGGATGACTGAGAGGATAACTGAGGGGATAACTGAGGGGATGGATGGCTGTCTAGCGTATTTAACCACTTAAAAGAAGAACTCCAGATCGTAGTCCCAACGCACAACTTGATGTTTGTTTACTCAATCTCCTCGCTTTTGAAAATCAAAATGTAATCTTCAACCCTAAGCTTGTGCTTAATTTCAAGGACCAGCAGGGAGCAGTTAAGTTAGATATTGGTATTCTAGTCTGTCATCCCCATTAATACTAATTGGCCCCATGAAGTGAGAGTTAGAGATGCAAGTTCTTCTCAGTTGTCCCCTTCTCTTAGCACTGATCTGAACATCTGTGCTGTGTCAGTGGGGACGGCATGTGTTACTGACCCCTGCAGGTGCTCGAAAGTGTATGCACGTGTTCTCGTGTGAGTGTGATGAGTGTGTGTGACTGTGAGAGAGGGATGGAGAAAGAGAGAGTGTAGTGGGAGTGAAATGAGATCCTGTGTGCACTGAAAGGAACCCAACAGCTTCTCCGGAACGCACCACAGAAGCCTTGCAATGAGGATGGAAGTCTGAAGAGTCACAGCTTACTGCCTGCGAGAGCGAGAGAGAGAGCGAGAGAGAGAGCGAGAGAGAGCGAGCGAGAGAGCGAGCGAGAGAGGGAGGGGGAGAGAGGGAGAGAGGGAGGGAGACATATGGTGGGGGCAAAATGGAAGGGAAGGAAGAAAGGCAAAGCAGGAGGAAAGAGAGGTGGTGTATAACAAGACCATCAACTGTAATTAGGCTTGGCCATCTCCTAGAGGAAGTCCGAGCCTTTCTGTCTGTGAGAAAGCATGATGGGAAATGGAGTATAGAGTCACTATGAGCTTAGTACATTCTGTATAATGGATTGAACCTTAGGGGAATCAACGCTTCTGCTAGTGTAATCCAACTAACAGGACAACATATTGTACTTGAAAACAGTGAAACATTGAGATTCAAATGTTCTAAACTGCCTAATTTCATCCAGTTCTTTAAAATGCAATTATGTAGCTGCAACACTATGTGAAGGTGAGCAGGTCAACTTTTTTTGGCCTTTGATACATTTTTTTGATAAAAAGTCTTGGCACTTATCTTTTTACTTTTAGTGCCCTTTCCTTTTCTCTATCTGGGTATCTGCCTTCTCTCTCACTTTCTCTTTTTTTCCAATCATGCTTTTCTTATTTTTCATCTCCACAGACTTCTAATATTAATTCATTTGTGTTTGTTCCTTTCCCATCAAATGAAATAGTCCTCCCCTGTTGCCCTGGAGAGAAGTCAAGCCAAGAGTGATTCATTACCTTCTTTCTCTCTTTCTGGTCTCCATGTTGAAAAGTGCATCTCGGACTGTAATTTTGGCAGAAGTCTTTGTTCATCTCAGTTGAATGGCCTTGCAGTCCCAGAAGCTTCCAGAACAAAGCCTGTTTACTGGATCTAGCCAAGTAGTGGGATGACAAACACTGTTGAGAGAGAAAAAATATTGAGATTAAATATTTATTTTCAGAGGCTTATCGACCGATTGTTCCGACAACTTCGTTTTCTTCATAGATCAAGCCAGATATTCAACTTCGAACAAATGTTGCAATTGCTGTGACGTTCACTGTATTCCAAGGATGATGCAGCTAGCTGATTGGGTCGTAAATGTTGGTTACCATGGGGACACACCCCTCCCTTGAAACAATTGGTGATGAGTGTACATCCACAGGGAGATATCCCAACAGCCAATCACCAATTATATAACTGTCGATGTAGAGCCTTTTATATCAGTTATATAAAATGTATTAAGCTGATATAATTGTTCTAGCCTCCTTTTATAGACTAGGTAGACATGTGCTTCTCTGACATTTCGATTACATTATTGCTGAGCAATGTGTGTTTTCCATGTTAGGGAAATCATGTGTCGACATTCATGTAATTTTCCAGCTGCTCTGGTCTTGGATATATACTTTTTTTGCAGTAGCAAAACCAAGTTCTGCTTAAGCCTATTTTTGAGTGGGGGTGACTTTTTGCCCTCCTTTCCCTAGGGGGCAGTAAGCATTAGTCATGAACAATTTTCACAGATCCCTGATCTTAATGTTCACACAGCCATTACTGTCAGACTGACTTCCTGTGTTGTTTCAAAGCCATCTTTTACTTATTATTTTGATTATTCCCTCTCATAAATGTGTAGGAGCCATTTCAACTCATATTATATGTAGTCTGTTAGTGCTAGTGTGTTGCGCTCGGTGTATGCGTGTGTGTGTTTGGGTTTGTCTGCGCGCTAGCTGCAGCTTGAAGTCCTCAAGGAGTGCTCTTCCCCTCTCCTTGTTAGGGTCAGGCCCGGCCAACACTGGGGTGGAAACCTGAACCAGCCACGTAACACAGCCAACACATCGATCCATCACCATCTATACTGTCACACAAACACACTCACCTCATACACATTCGCACACACATTTAGCGTCTGACTCAGGCCAGTGTGAGGTGGGCTTCCACCCACAGATGAGGGGATACATAAGGAAGGTGCTGCTAGCCGCACAGGCCGAGCCGCTGGAAGCCTCAGGGAGCAGCAGGCAGGCTAAGCTTATCATTAACAACAACAGGCTGCCTGTTCCGCCGGCCGCTGGTCTGACTGGAACGTGTTTGTCCACCTCTGCATGGGTGTCGTCACCAGCCCCCCATGTGTTCTATCTCTTCTCTCTGTGTCAGCTTACAAAGGTGTTTTTGCAGGCTGGGCCTTGCCCAAGGATTCTGTAGGATTCTGTTTAACACACACACGTGCGCATACACACACACGGAGATCGCAGCACCGACATCTGTCCCAGCCTGCGGGCCCTTTCCATCATCCTGAGGAGGCAGAGTTTGCTCTCTCGGCCGTCAGCTGCCCACTTCGACCTTTTAAAGCTCCACAGTTGAACGGATAAAAAAGGCAGCTCTATTCAGAGGGCTGGACGGTGAAAGCAGCCAGTGTGCTTAAGGTGGGGATGATAAGATAGAGCTCCTGAATCTATCAGAGTGGGGGATGGGCATCCTAACCTTGGACACCCAGAGAAGAGAGGCTGAAGCAGAGAGGAGGTAGCCTGTAGAGGTCACAGGGATGGCCCACCATTCGACCCCCCCCCCCATTGTTTGTCAGGGGCATTGTCACACCTCCATCAGCCCCATTCATGAGCACAGGGACACCCAAGGGCTGTCTTTGAGATGTGTGCATGAGGTGAAAAGTGGAACGCTTGGATGGAATCATTTTTGTATGATATTACAATCAAACGCAACGTGTATGGAATTCAGATGTCATTTGGAGTCTTTTCTGGCTGACTAACGGTACTTAGTGGGTGTTGGCATACACCCCTCTGCTGACTGTGGCTGGCCCCACCCTGGGTGTGCTGGTTTTGGTGCTCATCTTGCTGAGCTGCGTGGTAGAGGAGGCAGGGCGGGTACTCAAGGAGGAGCATTAGCATACAGTAAGTCTGGGAATGCCCTTGAGTTACCATCTGAGGGAGGAGACGTGAGACGAATGAACGCGTCTCTGACTTGGTCTCTCCCCACGCCCTTACTCTGAGACGGGGAGAGGAAGAGATAGAGAGATGGAACAAAGGAAGGTGAGGAGGAACGATAGAGAGAGGGAGAGAGAGATGAGGGATAAGAATGAAGGGAGGGAGGGAGGCGAAGAGAGATGGTGAAGGACAGCGAGAGAGAGGAGGGGGAGGATGAGGGGGACCGTAAGGGGTTTGCTAGTGAACTAGACGGAGTGTGCACCACAGTATGTCAGAACGGATTTCTTCAGAGGAGAGCAATAGACAGACCCTTGTTTGTTAAGCACAGAAGGCGCGAGTAGGTGGGTATATGTCAGAAAGGGGTTGTGTCCAAAAAAAGAGTGTGAGAAGCTGCGTGCGTGCGTGACTGTGACAGAGGGAGGGCAAACAAGAGTGAGCGGGAGAGATCCAGAGAGAGGGAGGTGGAGGGGCTGGAGTAGGTGGGCGGGAAGAGTGGGAGCAAGTGCCAGAGACAGAAAGAGAGAGAGAGAGAGAGAGAGGGAAGGGTGTAAGAAAGAGATAGGGAGAGCGAGGGAAGCAGAGCTGCTTGGGAGAGCTTTGTGAGAGGGAGCGAGTGTGTGATCGCAAGCGCCACAGTAGCTGATCCTCCGTCACGTGAAAGGGACATCTCTTGAGTGTTCAGCCCCAGCTCGTGCTCCCCTGGCCCCCCACAGCCCTCCAGAAACTCCCCCCCTAAGGTGTAGGAGGACCCAGGCTCCAGAGCGTGCTGCCAGGTAAGAGATCTGTTGCTGAGGATGGAGGGGAAGATCGTGACAGCGTGGCTGTGTAGGCTGGTGATTCCCTTGGAAACGCGCTCACTTCTCTGATGTGGCATTCCCTTTGGGATGGATGGGGCTCATAGTTAGTTAGCTTGTGAATGTTTTATTGCCTTTCTGTGAATCTGTGTTAAGACTTTTCTTCAGTATTTTGTGTGTGCTCATGCCAAGTGAACATGCATCACTGGCCTTATCTAGCATGTTTGGAACAGTATCAGTACTTACTGGAAGTTGAACACACCTACAGGTCAAGATTTTGATACAGCTTTTTTTTTACCTCCCTTTGTGGGAGTCATAGAGAATGTGGTATCAGTGTGGTATTCATTTCTCTGCCTTCTCACCGGGTGCACTTTCACTGCATTCCTTGAAAGCTAAAAGCTGGTGTGTTTATATGTGTGTGTGTTTGTGATGTTTGGCCCAACTGGATGTGGCAGCAGGGTTGATAGGATGGCATAAGTGAGAGTCTCAGATAAGCAGGATTCCGGTGCATTTGGAATGGGTTTCAGAGGCAGCACTGCCTTGCTGCTGGTGCTGGGACTGAGGCAGATGCTGGGGCTGGGGGTGAGGCAGATGCTGGGGCTGGGGGTGAGGCAGATGCTGGGGCTGGGGGTGAGGTGGGCTGGGCTGGGGATGAGGTGGGCTGGGCTGGGGCATGGGCTCTGGTTTATTGGCGAGCTATGCTGGAGATTGCAACTTGACTGCTGTTTCGATCTGTGGGACTTGTATACAGAAAGACCCACTAAAGAAGCAGATCAGTACACCTTCGCTCCCTCTCTCTCTACCTCTTACTTTCTCCCCCTCCCTTTCTCCATCCCTCCCTCTTTCTCTTTCTCTCTCACTCTCTTGCCTGCATGGTTATTTTAATAGGAGATTCCTTCGCTGTCTCTTTCCTTTGTCTTCAACATCAACTAACTGCTCCAGTTCTGTCTCCAACTTTTCTCCAGAATAGCCCAGGTTTCTCCTTTTATTAAAGCAGGATCCTTGAGCCAGAACAAAGCTTAACTGCATGGTGGTTAACATTCACAGCAGTTGCTTCATTTACACACAAGAAAGAGAGATAGAGAAGGTTTACTTCAAACAGTTCCCTCTCCATTTGATTCCATTGTCTCGGACCAGCTTAGTCTCTGAAAACCATTGCATAGCCTGCCTTTTCAGTACATGAATCAATTCAGTTGGATTTCAATTAAATGTTCCCTTTTTTCTAGCTGATCCTTTTGTCCCCTTAGGAGGCCAGTCCAACCTATTCACGTCTACTGTAACGTTTTGTCCTTTGGAAAATGAATTTGCACTTCCAACACCGATCAAGGTAGCACTGGCCAAACAATGGATTTCAGCTTCTCTTGTTAGTGTTATTGTTATAGTTTGGATTCATATGAATGGAGAATTAGGGACATTTATCTCTCCTGGCTAATTCATGGAATTCTGTTTAAAGGCGAGGGGATTGTTTATTGATTAAACCAACCAAGAATTTCTCCTGTTGGTTTGTGGTGAATGCTCTCTACGGTATGAGATCAGGTTTTATCACTGTTTATAACTGTTTCTGTGTTTGTGTGTCCGTGCATGTGTGTCTGCGCGTGCGTTTGTGTGGGCGTGTGCGTGCCTGTGTGTATCCAGCTGTGAGATCTTCCATAGCATGAATAGTTAATAAACGTCTCTCTTTCTCTCTCAACGTTTCCCATTCATACAGTGGGCTTGTTTACCCAACCGTGCTCCCAGTTAAACAAAGAAGCATGGTGCAGCCTGAACTGTATGTACACATTCACACGGCCATCACGACCCAGCCTGACTCAGCCTGAGCAAGGAGGAAAGCAGAGGAGGAGCTGGATGTTGACCTTCACTCAACCTTGAAGCTAGGTTGGGCGGTGTTTTGAGTTATTAAAGATGGGATACAAAAGGCTAAGATAAATCTATAAGACTGGACAAGAGAGAGACAGGAGGGGGGGGGGGGCTGGATAATGAACAAACGAGAACAGTGGACTGTGCTTTGTCAGAAAATGTTGTCGTGGTGACATCGTCCGACAGGAATCGTGTGCTTTACATGCGACAGACATGCATGTTCCTGTGTGTGTGTGTGCGCGCGCGTGTGTGTGTGTTTGTTTGTGTATGCCACGGTGCTGACCTGAGTTCCATGTTCTTGGCCATGGAACATTCCTGCCCAGAGCTGAGGGCCTCTTCCTCACGCTCCAGTGATCGCTGTCCTCTCTCTGTGACTCACCGTGTTTCCGGGCTCTGATTGGCTGTCTTTTTTACTCCAGGGAATGATGTGACATGGACACGGTCTCTCGTGAGATGGATTGGAATTTCTTTCCCTATATGTCAAGCCATGTAGAGTACGGACATGGGAGGCATGTGCAGCATAGACAGAGATGTCTGAATATAAAACTGTGGCTATAAAATAAAATCTGATAAGATCTCAAGTGAAAGTATTGTGATTGGTGACAGCTGTATACAACTGTACCATGTCAAAATTATGCATTTACAATGTCATTTGAAATGATTGCAAATTATTCCAAGGGGTCAGCAGCTTTCCATCTTCCCTTGACCCCAGTCATATTTAAATCCTCCTAAGGCGTACAACTAAGATGCCGACCTCCCTCCAGAGCAGATGAGGCTGTCACGTGCGTCAGCTCCAAAGCTAACAGGTTGTGGAAACGCATGCAGAGATGGGGCCTCTCTCGCTTTCAAACACAGTCAGATTTAAAACGCAGCCAAACTACGGCTAGCACAAGTTCAGCATATCTACTGCTGGACAGCGACATCTGGCAGTGTTCTTGGCTTCAGCACCATGGACAGCGCCAGCTGGGAGAAGCTGCCCCTGTTAGATTTCAGCACTGTGGATAGCTCCACCAGACGCACTGAGTTTCAGAACTCCAATCTCAGCGGACAGCGCCACCTGGCTCAGCAGCCCTGCGTTCTGTTTCAGCACCTTGGACAAGGCCAATCAGCTTAGCTCTGTTGCAGGGGGAGAGGTGCTGACAAAAGTGGAGGGTGTGGTATTTCAGCACCACACTCCCCGGACAACGACAGCAGTTAATTGTCAAGGTGACAGAGGATTGGCAGGATACGAGGTGCCAAAGAGTGGCTTCGTCACAGATAGACCGGTTACTCTGCCAATGTTCTGGAAAGTGAGTTATATAATTATTAATAAAGGGCAAACTGTTATCATAGATGTACGCAATAATTATGATGACGGACTTGAAAGCTTTTCCTGCTTAAATATTCTTTTTAATGATCTTTTCCTTTTTTAATAATTTTTTTGCTTCCACTCCGATTTTAAGTAAACCCAACCCAACATTATCCTGCAGGTTTTTGACTTCTTGACACAGAAATATTAGACCAAGCGAGATAGACTTTTTTTTTTTCTGTGAGTAAACACAATCTGTAAACCCTGGCACAACCCAGAGTTTATACATGTGTGATATTTTCATTTAGCAGACGCTCTTATCCAGAGCGACTTACAGTTAGTACAGGGACATTCCCCCGAGGCAAGTAGGGTGAAGTGCCTTGCCCAAGGACACAACGTCATTTTTGCACGGCCGGGAATCGATCTGGCAACCTTCTGATTACTAGCCCGATTCCTTAACCGCTCAGCCATCTGACTCCCCGATATATTTACTAGCGTCCCTTAAGACTGGGGTCCATTCAAACATTACATAAGAAGCTTCAACTGGCGCCTCATGTCTGGATTAGAAATTAACAGCTAGTCAGATTATTGGTCTGATGCACTTCTGATTCAGTGGTTTTCATTCTGATGTGACTAATGATGCCACAGTTTTTCTTGCCACACGTGTGTCCCACATATTGCTCATGTAACATGCCATGTTTTAAGCATGCTGTTCATGAAACATGTTTTAAGTATGACATTTATGGTGTACATTCATACTGTACATGAGACTATGCTTATGATGAGGCAATGCTTATGATGCTCTAGTCTATCAGCACACTCGTTTATCAACCTCTTCCCTAAGACTTGACCGGACCGACACACTTCCCTTAATGTCCCTACTCTGGGAGTATTAGATGTAATGTACTGTATAACTCTGGGGGGGTCCCTCAATGCACTTGGATCGATCTGAAGTCATATTTGTACAATTTAACTATGTGCCAAGCATATAAACCAAATTGGCTTCATGATTCTGATTTATGGCCCACATTCAAAGACCAGTCGCCTCAACGGCACTAAAAACGTTTCTCGCTAATCCAATGTGCTTGGATCGTTCAATGGCTTGTCGTCTATCGGCCACTTTCATGAATCAATGGTATTTCTTTGACTGCTTCCCTGTGGCGTGTCATGAACATGGTAGGAGAACCTCCGTGTCAAAGAGAAGCAGATACGACATGAAAAGATATCATTTCTATTTGTCCTAATACATGAAAGAAGCTTTGATTTGCTGTTGAAGCTTTGGTGAGATGACTTGTCGGACTGTGTATGGAGCTCTTGTAGATAGCCCACGCATGGAGTAGCTTGCTGTTCTAGCATTCTCAAAAATGGCACTGCAAAAGCCATGGAGTCAGCACAAGCAGAGAGGGAGACGCACACACTTGCACAAAGACACATCATAGGGTGTCTTTCGGTTAGTTCTCCATCTGAAGAACATTCCAGCACATCATTCTCATGCAACAGCACCTGATGGTGAAGAAACATAGGGAGTCAGGTGGCTGAGCGGTGAGGGAGTCGGACTAGTAATCCGAAGGTTGCCAGTTCGATTCCCGGTCATGCCAACTGACGTTGTGTCCTTGGGCAAGGCACTTCACCCTACTTGCCTCGGGGGAATGTCCCTGTACTTACTGTAAGTCGCTCTGGATAAGAGCGTCTGCTAAATGACTAAATGTAAATGTAAACATTATTACCAAGGATCAAATCTTCATAATTCCAGTCTTGGCAAAATCAATGAATAACAGGCCCCATATTACACTGACATCCCTCCACCCAACAGTCCCCATACCCTTCTTTCCCCCCCCCTACATATGTCCCCCTAATTAAGACAACAGGGAGTAGCCGACCAGGGTCATTTGCATGTGGGCATTAGCATAATTGAATAGGCAGGAGCTAAGCGTGTTCCAACCGTGTGCTAATAACATGGCAAAGGACAACAATGAGAGAGGAACATGTGCCCTCTGGTTGTTTAGCTCTGTGCCACTGTGAAGTCCATCCATGCATTCATGTACTCCTACCTCCCTCATCCCTCTGTCTCTGGCCCCAGTCTCCTACTAGAGGTGAGGCCATTTTTCTCTCTCCTGGGGACGCATGTGTTGGTGCGAGCGGTGCTGGATGGATCCAGGGACCTGGTTCTGCGTGATAGTGGCTCAGCTCACAGGCCTGTGCGTGTATTTTTGTGGGCCTGGCTCTGTCGAGGACATCCACCAGTATTTTCCTGTGTTGAACCGATATAGCTGAAGGGAGGCGTGGTTGGATGTTCATGGAACGATTGCCCTCTCCTTGTGAAGTTGTCTTTCAGCGCTGTGACCACCATTTCTCTCTCCCTCCACCATTGCGCCCCTCTGCTGAAAGCCCGTTGGTGACACCCGAGCGGAGGGTGACCTCCTGTGTGTGATGTCAGCCAGCTGCACAGATCAAAGCCAGGGCGAAGGCACATGAAGGGAGGACGTGCGGAAGTGGTGTGTGCTAGAGAGAGTGTGAGACAGGGAGCGAGCGAGAGGGAGAGAGGTGGAGAGAGAGAGAGCGTGAGAGAGGGAGAGAGAGTGTGATCAAGATAAAGAGTAGAAAGTGAGCGTTAAGGAGAAGCAGAGAGAGAATTTGCCGAAACGGAGACAAAGGGAGGTGGGGGAGAGCAGGATGGATAGAGGGTAGGAGGGAGAGAGGAAGAGGGAGAGGGAGGGAGGAACGGAGGAACGGAGGGAGAGAGATGGGGTGAGGAATGTGTTCCATCCCAGTACACTGCAACTGTTGTCCTTGTCGTGGGGTTGTGCAAACCGGTGGTCTTACTGCTCCCCTCTCTTTTTTTTCTCCTCTGTTTCTGATGGGCTTCTGCCGTAGTCACAAGGCCATGGGCGCTTTCTTTTTGGTGTTATGGGGGAGTGGGTGGTTTGAGGGGAGGGGGGGTCAGACTTCCTCCTCACCATCAGGATGGGTATGTTTTGAAGTAAACCCACCCCCTGTCTTATAAACAGTAGCCTGGCATATGTACTCAAGGAAGTTTAGGCTCCATTGACCCCAGAGTAGCTTAGGGCCTTCTGTTTGACACCACAACAATTATTGATTTGACCACCATTTGAAACCAAGGCCCATTTTTAGAACTCCGCTCCTTCTCAGGAGCCAGTATTGACTAGGAGCTTTGATGGAGACCCACTAGATAATGACACTGAAGTATTGAACCGTTGTCCAGATCTTCACATCTCCTCCGCTATTGAATTTCTAACCCTTTTTTACATTTACAACCGTCAGTGACAGCCACCTTTCTCTGTATCCTTTTAGTTCTGGGCCGCTTACAGTAATTAAAGGGATGGCGCACTCCTAAAAGCTTCTGAAGGATCAAGATCTTAACATGTTTGAGAAGGAAAAAAAAGCCTTAGTTATCTTAAAATGTGTGCCATTTGTGACCCTCGGCCTCTGACCTAGTGATGAATTGATGTGCCTGTGAGGATGTAGGTTATGCTAAGTGCAGGATAATTACTGCTCCTGGCTTTCCGTATGTGAGATGTTTTCAAATGGACCATTGCTATAGCACCTTTGGTAGACGTGGGTCTCACTAAGGTGTGTCTTGCACAGCCTTAAAACAACATACAAATGTTTGCATTTACATGTAAATGCACCAGTACTGTACCAGTACACACGGGTGGCTGATGTTTCGGCAATGCTTTTCTATATTTTAGTGGGCTGTTAAGTAGGCATTCAGCATCAAATAAAAAATGGGGACCTTTTCAAACTGACTCTACAATCTGAAAGAGCAGAAATAGGTCAGCCAGGCTGATGGGTGGTGCAGCCTGCATTGGTAATGGTTCTCTTACATGCTAATTCACCTTCTCTGGTAACTTTGTCAAAAAAAAACTTCTAAGCTCTTCGAAGGTTTTTCCTGCAATCAGTGGATTTTTGTTTCTTTTTTACGGGAGAGAACATTAGGCTCCCCATTGCTCCCCATCTCAGTTGAAATGAACATTTAAAGTGTTTAGGCCTGAAGTCAGACTAAAATAATATTCCTGTATGGAGCTCAAAGCAATGTTGGGGGATTCAGACAGTAATAGGGATGAGGAACGGGGTGTGTGTGTGTGAGGGGGGGGGAGTGGGGGGGGGGGGGGGCAAAGTACGTTCACAATCCTGATTAAAGGCATAATATAAATTGTATGCATTATTCATCTCTACATCACCTCCACTGACACCTTGCGCAAAACGATGGGCTGATATTTATGATGGAGGGGGTGAGGGATGTTGTTCCTGAAAGCTTTCAAAGTCAAATGACTGTCTTGATGAAAATCCTATTTGTGTAGGCAGAAAGGAGTCTGTTGGCCTCTCACATCTCCAGAGGATGTCTTGGAAAAGCCAATAACGTAAAGAGAACCAGGAAACTGGGTCCCAAACCAGTGGGATTGCCTAAGACTATCTGTTCACAGTGGGGAAAGGACATAACAATGAATTAAACAACAACACTATTACCATCTGAATGCTAGTCATTATGGGGCAGCATTATACAAACGTAAAAATCATAGGAATTGTTTTTCCTATGAAAACCCAGCAATCATTTGGAGAGTGGCTCGGCTTGTTTAAGACTGGGAGTAATGATTAACACTGGATGCCTGTTGAGAGTAATAGTGTTTTTATAGTGTCTTCCTGACTCAAAAGCTTTTCTGTCTCTTGTTCTCTACTCTCTCTTCTCTTTCTCTGTTTCCTAACTCTCTCCCTCAGTTTATCTCTCTCTCTCTTTCTGTCAGTGTAAATAATGTAACTGCCTCCTGATATGATAAACCCATAGGAGAAACTAATTACCCAGGATGCACAGGGAGTGTCACCCATGCAGGCTAAGACCATGGAAGATTATGGCTTCCCTGATCTTGATGCTTATCCCAATACATGTATGCAACACACACTGCTGCCATACCAAGATTTACTAGTTATTTAAAATCCTGTACAGTATCTTCTGCGGTCGACACACATCAATGGTTAATTCTTGAGCTTCAAGGGTTTTGTGTAATCACTGTGAGATTGTAAGGATTTTTTACATAACGCAGTGCAACATGTAACATGGAAATTAAAATTGGGGGAAGATCTTTTGGTCCCAACTGATCGTTTTTCTTGCACACGCTCCAGCATACTGCTTTGCAGTCGTTAGAAAACATGTTGATTGATCTGTAGTGACACAGGCCAAAGTGAATACACGGTCAACAAAACAGGGGTCACCGTGTACACAACATTGTAATTGGAAACAAAATGAGATGTCACTCACATTATTTCGAACATGTTTTCTGCGCGTATGCTCATGTCGCTGATGTTTGAACTTAAAGCAGGTTGAACTAGTTTCTCTCTGTATGATGAATGATAGGCTAGAGTCCCATCCGGTTTCACACACACACACACACACACAGACCACACACCACACACACCCAGGCACACACAGCTGCTGACCCAGCGTGACTCTGTCCACCTCACACACCCTCCCCCCTCGGGAGACAGAGTGACCCTGAGTCATGTTTCCCTCCATGTTGCCAGTAGCTCCAAGCATCCTGCCCTCACCCTCTCTTCTTCACTGAATAACAACCACCGCTATTCATCAACCCCAATGCATTATGGATGCTGGTTTTTGTTCAGAAGCTGTTGAAATTTCTCCCAGCGCTGAACAATTACAGAAAGTATCTGTTGTTCTCGTCATCGCTGCTCCATTTTAAGGCGTTAGCATGTTCCATTCTAATGCATAAACTGGAGTGATCAGGAAGGCCCTAATGAATGTGGCGATATTTTACAAACGCAGTACTAGCCCAAATACTGACTCGTTCATTTGTTTGGTTGAATTCCTGGAAGCCTGCTTGCTGTAGAGTACACGGGGTTGCCGCTGTAGGTTGCTAGAGGAGAGAGAGAGAGGACAGGAACATGCAGGGATGCCCTGTTCACATAATTGGTCAATTTGACAGGAGCTAATTAATTCATCAAACTACTATAAATTAAGAACAATTTAGTTTTGTTTGGGCTTTAATGAGAAGGTGTGGGGGGGAGACACGGGGGTGGGCGGAGGAGAACAGAGCGAAATAAAGACAGGAAGAGAGGAAGAGAAAACAAAAGTTTCCGCTCTCCGGGAAGGGCTGTAACAAGATAAGCTTTGTAGCATGTGCTCACAGATGGCCGTCCCCTTCCTCGTGTGGCTAAACCACCTCCTCTTCATTTATCTCTTCTTTCCAGCCGTCACAGCAAGCAGGCCTGCCCCCATCCTCTCCCTTCCTCTCTCTCTCTCCTCCCTGCCTCTCCTCTCTCACCTCCCTGCCTCTCCTCTCTCTCTCTCCTCCCTGCCTCTCCTCTCTCTCTCCTCCCTGCCTCTCCTCTCTCTCCTCCCTTTCTCTCTCTTTCTCCTCCCTGCCTCTCCTCTCTCTCTCTCCTCCCTGCCTCTCCTCTCTCTCCTCCCTTCCTCTCTCTCTCTCCTCCCTGCCTCTCCTCTCTCTCCTCCCTGCCTCTCCTCCCGGCCTCTCCTCTCTCCTTTCCCTCTCTCCTCCCTGCCTCTCCTCTCTCTCCTCCCTTCCTCTCTCTCTCTCTCTCTCCTCCCTGCCTCTCCTCTCTCCTTTCCCTCTCTCCTCCCTGCCTCTCCTCTCTCTCCTCCCTGCCTCTCCTCTCTCTCCTCCCTGTCGCCCCTCTCCTTCCAGCACAAACTCCTCCACTCCTCCCTGCCTCTCTTCTCTCTCCTCCCTGCCTCCTCTCTCCTCCCTGCCTCCTCTCTCCTTTCCCTCTCTCCTCCCTGACTCCCCTCTCTCTCCTCCCTGACTCCCCTCTCTCTCCTCCCTGCCTCTCCTCCCTGCCTCTCCTCTCTCTCCTCCCTGCCTCTCCCCTCTCCTTTCCCTCTCTCCTCCCTGCCTCTCTTCTATCTCCTCCCTGTTGCCCCTCTCCCTCCAGCACAAACTCATCCACTCCTCCCTGTCTCCCCTCTCTCTCTCCAAGCCCAAACCCTACCTCTCCTTTCCGTCTCCCTTTCCCTCCCCCCAGCCTCCCGCTTCCATCCCTCCCAAGGGAAAGAGGAGCTTTGACCCCTGAAAGCCTCCACCGAGCCTCACCCTCCTCTTCCTCTGTCTGGGTGTGGAGACTTCTTCCGATTCTCCCGCTATGGGGTTTATCTCTCCAGACAACGTTTACAGATCATGTTTAGGCCTGCCTTTAAAATGGCTCCCACTCGGAGACAAGGGAAACTTGTTCACATGTTCAGGAGTGACGTTCGTCCACAGGTTCACTCATGTGACAATACAAGCTTCTCTATGTCTGATATGATTGCGTGTGTGTGTGTGTGTTTTTACATATGTTGCCTATGGTACTATGAGGAGTCTGTGTCACTGAGAAGGTGTGGATAGGTTTTTGTGAAGTGTTACGTTTATCCTTACATAAGGAAGGTTCTCCCGAATAATAGTTAAATACACTGTGCTGGATCCAGGAGTAGTCCTACTTTTGCAGGAGACATCTACTTGTGCATATATCAGACCCATAGCTATGTTGGTAGTTCGTCATCAGACTGACATGAAAGAGAACATTTGTCACACACTACTATTTTTAAGAGCTTATTGTTACATATTCATCGACAAACGTGTAAGTGACACGTTTGGGGGTAAAGGATGGAGAACAGAAATATATTCACACCATGTAAGAACTGTGGTTTCCATGACTACCGTGATCTCTGTAGGATAATCGGATTCCGGATAAAGAGAGAAAAAAAAAAATAAATAAAAAGGTTTCCCAGTTCACACAACTTTAGGTGATCGTTTGAATTTCATAGCATGATAATTCACCTGGCTTTGTCGCCCAACATACGAACGGAAAAGTCATTTATAGTTCAGCAAGCCTATAGAATCAGCTGTGCCTTGTGTGCCTTCATCAGCTCCACATTAGCTGGGGGACTATCAGATGGTAGCCATGAGCTGCTATAGTGGAACAATGAACTGGACAACCATGGAAATAACAAGCTATCTGTAATTAAAAATCTTTGAAAGGGCATGGAATAGGTGTAACACAGAGTATACCAACTCATACTAGAACAAAGCGGCATGAAATACTGTTTGACCATGCATTTTAGAGCCCACGGTAGCCTGGGTCCTTTCACATCGAATTACATGTAAATATGTCTCGTTTGACAGAGCCCAGAGCTCTTTGTAATCTAATAATGGGTTGCCGGAGTTTTCCGCAGATGATGTTTGCTTCTGGTGGATAAAGAAACGGCGATAGCGCCACGACTGTGTACGTCTCTCATGCATGGAGGAGGAAGACAAAGGCAGGCGCTTTGTGTTTGTCAACAATTCTGCAAGAACAGTGAATTCTGAACATAGAACAGTCGACGCATCGCACAACGTTGTGCTTCGCATTTCCTGTTTGCACTTCCCCCTTCCTTAAGGCGGCTGCCGTTATTGCTTTTCCCAGATCCTTTTAAAGCACAAATTGAAGCTGATTTTGTTGAGGATGGAGAAAGCAGCGGCGCATCGCCGAGAGATTTCCTCCCAGGCGAAGACTGCGTCTACCGCATCTATCTTCAGCCGGGCGCTCTGACAACTGTCAGACTACAGCTCCTCACAGCCCAGCACAAAGACAAACAACCTTATTATAGTAAAGAGCCATTCAAAAATAGGATCATTTCAAGCATGGCAAATACCTTTCCCAAGCAATATACAGTCCTCTCATAGCAAAGGTTGCAGATAACTCCTGGGGCCTCACTGCTCACTGTGCCATCAAAAACACATCGTGGACAGAGGGGACCAGTGCTGGGTTGGGCTATCAGGACACTTCTGTAACGTATTATCTAGAACATGCTGGTTTACTGTGTCTGTGTCTGTGAATCTTGACATGTCTCAGCGTGGTGTTTTGTGTTTGTGGTAGGGCACCTCAGACCTGGGGCTGTTTGTTGGTGAGGACTCAGACACTTGTTCGCCCTAATGAAGTTATCCCTGTTTACCCATAGAGAGATGCCTGGTGGGCAGGACTTTTTTTCTCTGTCTGTCTTGTTGGTTTACCGTGTGTTTTGTGTGTGTGTGTGTGTTTTCTCTCTGTTGTCATAGAGCTGAGAGAGTGGGAGAGAAAGGCCAGGCACACAATGTACTCCCTTGTGGGAAATTAGTGTCCACACCCATAGTTGCAGAATTAGACAGCTAAAAACAAAGATTAATTAGTAAATGTTATATATAAATAAAAAAAACGGCACTTTTAAAGAAACAGTACATAAAAACAAGCAGTTATGTGCAAACGTAGAAAATTTGTAATATAGACAGCCATGACAGGGTTAACATTTAGTTGATCGACCTGTGCAGTCAATGAAACATCTCTCCATTTTGTAATCATCTCTGGCAGTGATGGAGGTTCACACCCTCTTGACCCCTGAGGTCCAAAGGTCACTAATGTTTGTAGTCCGCTTCATTGAATCGGAGCCATGGGGAAGCTGAGCTATGCTAATGGAAAGTACAAGCACCAGTGTCCATTAATAAGGCTGTAAACCTGATTTGCTGCATTTACAATGAACATCATTTAGCAACATGCACATAGGTGATTGTTGGGTACAATCTGTACTTGAGCACAGCATAGAGATCTTGCTCAATCGATCCAACATAACAGATAGTCTTCTTGACTGGATTGATTCTGTTTGACTGTGCCCTTTGGTCAAGTCTGCTTTTCCCTTTTTGTTTCTGCAGCTTGGCAACACCTGACAGCCTTAAGCTGCCGGAACTGCTGGCGAGCCTGGGTCAGGGTGGGCTGGCTCATGTTCTCCACTGTAGTCTCCAAAGGTTGCAGCAGGGTCAATGTGGCGCGTGTGTGTGTGTGTTTTATTAGCATATAACTGAATCATCGACAATGCCTTTTGCATCTCCTACTTCACAGACCTGTAAGCGCATCGCTGTTCCTGTTCCCTTCGGTTGAACATTAACACCATTTTGAAAAAAGCATAACTTTTCACCTTTTTGTCTCCCCCGCCTTGCGGGGGGGGGGGTGGGGGGGGTGAAATGTCTTAACACCCCTGAAGTCTCCAAAGCAGCCAGAGCTCTGTGACCTATTTAGATCGGTCTGATATCAGTGAGGCGGGGAAGAAGTGATCCTCTCTGTTATTCTCTGGTAAATGGCCAGGCTGGGAATACATACCTATTTGCATGCATATTTGTGCTAAACCTCTCCTGATAAGCAAGCCATCAGAGTCACCGTGTTTCTGTTTAGGCTGCCAGGAAAGGTGTTAGTGTGTGTAAAGTAGCATTTTTCCTTACATCAGTGCTGAACATGTACTTTATCCTTTTAACCTTTGGACTAAGGAGGAGTGTGTGTGTGTGTGTGTGTGCGTGCGTGCGTGCGTGTGCGTGTGTGTGCGTGTGCGTTGTGGTTGGGCTTGAGGGAAGGTTTTGAGGGCTTAAGGAAATTGAACCCCTTCTTCCTCTCTTTTTGTAAAGCTAACCAGCATCAAAGCAGTTGTAACTCTCCATAACAACCTGGTAATCTCCTTGAATGTCAGGAAAACATAGTCAATTAGAGTTAAATGGCAGCAACAAATGGTGGGTTAGTTTACTTGTCTCTCTCTCTCGGTGATGCACCTCTGTTTCCCAAGAAAGGTAAAGCTACACAGTGGTCTTTTTGGATATGACGTTCAACCGAACGTTTGGGTGAATCATGAGATTCACCCAAATAATGTTTGTGAAAAATCCCCATGTTTGGCATTGAAGTGATCTTTGATGGAGTAGTATTTTCCTGCTGACATGAAGACCGTTAGAAAGCATGGCTGATTTTCCCCCTGACTCCCTCATGGCCAGACTAACAGCTTGTTCAGTCAAGGGTTATCAGCTGCAGATGGTTGGAGACAATAAACATGATCAAATACGGGGGTGGGGTGTTCAGAGGCAACAGGCCTGAAAGCTTGTCACTGGTTCATGCAGTAACTTCTCCATAATATCCCTTCATATTCTCTAGTTTTCTTTTGTAGCTCGCACACACAGCATCATCAAATATTATTACCCACAATCACTGTCGAATATCATTACCCACAATGCCTTGGGAGTATTCACTGTGTGCCCGTGTCCCCTCTGTATACATACAGTTAGGTCCATAAGTATTTGGACATTGACACCATTTTCATCATTTTGGCTCTGTATACCACCACAATGGATTTGAAATGAAACAATCAAGATGTGCTTTAAGTGCAGACTTTCAGCTTTAATTTCAGGGTATTTACATCCAAATCAGGTGAACGTGTAGGAATTACAACACATTTTATATGTGCCCCCCCCCCTTTTTAAGGGACCAAAAATAATTGGACAAACTAACATAATCATAAATCTAATTGTCACTTTTAATACTTGGTTGCAAATCCTTTGCAGTCAATGACAGCCTGAAGTCTGGAACCCATAGACATCACCAGACGCTGGGTTTCCTCCCTGGTGATGCTCTGCCAGGCCTCTACTGCAACTGTCTTCAGTTCCTGCTTGTTCTTGGGGCATTTTCCCTTCAGTTTTGTCTTTAGCAAGTGAAATGCATGCTCAATTGGATTTAGATCAGGTGATTGACTTGGCCATTGCAGAACATTCCACTTCTTTGCCTTAAAAAACTCTTTGGTTGCTTTCGCATTATGCTTCGGGTCATTGTCCATCTGCACTGTGAAGCGCCGTCCTATGAGTTCTGAAGCATTTGGCTGAATCTGAGCAGATAATATTGCCATAAACACTTCAGAATTCATCCTACTTCTTTTGTCAGCAGTCACATCATCGATAAATACAAGGGAAACAGTTCCATTGGCAGCCATACATGCCCACGCCATAACACTACCTCCACCATGCTTCACTGATGAGGTGGTATGCTTTGGATCATGAGCAGTTCCTTCCCTTCTCCATACTCTTCTCTTCCCATCATTCTGGTACAAGTGGATCTTGGTCTCATCTGTCCATAGGATGTTGTTCCAGAACTGTACAGGGTCTTTTAGATGTTTTTTGGCAAACTCTAATCTGTTCTTCCTGTTTTTGAGACTCACCAATGGTTTACATCTTGTGGTGAACCCTCTGTATTTACTCTGGTGAAGTCTTCTCTTAATTTTTGACTTTGA
Source organism: Osmerus eperlanus (assembly GCF_963692335.1). Classification (NCBI taxonomy): domain Eukaryota; kingdom Metazoa; phylum Chordata; class Actinopteri; order Osmeriformes; family Osmeridae; genus Osmerus; species Osmerus eperlanus. Next base: position 5,784,873 of record NC_085034.1, read on the forward strand.
CACAGATACGCCTACCTCCTGGAGAGTGTTCTTGATCTGGCCAACTGTTGTGAAGGGGTTTTTCTTCACCAGGGAAAGAATTCTTCTGTCATCCACCACAGTTGTTTTCCATGGTCTTCCGTGTCTTTTGGTGTTGCTGAGCTCACCAGTGCGTTCTTTCTTTTTAAGAATGTACCAAACAGTTGATTTGGCCACACCTAATGTTTTTGCTATCTCTCAGATAGGCTGAAAAATCAAAACAAACCTAACGATGGCTTGCTTCACTGATGGTGACAGCTCTTTGGACTTCATATTGAGAGTTGACAGCAACAGATTCCAAACCATGGAAGTATGATCCAATACCATACTTGAAATGAACTCTAGACCTTTTATCTGCTCCTTGTCAATGAAATAACGAACTCCCATGAGGGAATAACATACACCTGGCCATGGAACAGCTGAGCAGCCAATTGTCCAATTACTTTTGGTCCCTTAAAAAGGGGGGGGGGCACATATCAAATGTGCTGTAATTCCTACACCGTTCACCTGATTTGGATGTAAATACCCTGAAATTAAAGCTGAAAGTCTGCACTTAAAGCACATCTTGATTGTTTCATTTCAAATCCATTGTGGTGGTATACAGAGCCAAAATGATGAAAATTGTGTCAATGTCCAAATACTTATGGACCTAACAGTATATACATACAAGCATATTTCGAAGTGGACTTTCTATGCTGACCATAACCAACCCAGCAGGTCTAATGAGATATGCACCTTGCCCCTTACTGTTAATGGCTACTATCAATCACCTGGTTTAAACCCATAGGGTGCACGGTGCTTAGCTCAGACCTAATGCTGAGGTGCAGACTTACTCTCCTCCCATCTCTAAATCACATCTAAGCAATAACGTATCGTAATAATGATTTCATTTACCTTCAATCCATCACCCCGGAGAATGGGTTTGTGTTATTGAAGTAGACAGTAGCCCTTACATGGCAGGAGAGACAGTTGTGAGTTGTAAATAGATTCATGTAAAGGGTTTATTGTGCACTTTTGTGGACCTTTTTATGGATTGGCCTGTAGGGAGCTTGTGACTCAAATCGCAGTACAGACTGGCCTCTGTGTGTGTCAGTGAAACTGCTGTACGGAGTCAGCAGAGAGAGAAAGACCATTTTGGATCATCATTTCCCCTTTAACATGTATGACAGGTTAGATTATATAAACACAAGAAGACCATGCTGTGTTCCTGACCCATACAATCATCAGCAGCCCGATGAGAACGGGATGCACATTTTCTAAGTAAATAGTTTGTCCTTCTGCCTTTATGAATCTCCGTTGTGTGTAATGGCCACTCAGAACAAAAGGACTCCCACCACAAAGCCTTGCTGATTGAAAGGCACTCAGCTTCTTTGGGAACTGACGTAGCAACCAGCCCATCTTCACCTGAGGTCAATAGAAAAATCTTGTGCTCGTAGATAATGTCTAAAAAGGAGTGTTTGCCCTTGTATAATCTACTTGTCTTCCTCTGGCCCTGGTTTGTCTCCCTTATCCAGCCTCTCATCTCACGTAGAACAAGGAGAACTAATCAATCCATTTGTCATGTGGTATGTTTAGATAAAAAAAGGTTGTTTGAAGACCCTTGATTAGGTATTGTGAGGGCTCTTTTATATAGAAAAGTGAAATGACAAGGAATGTAGGTCGTATAGACCCATCCATAGAAGATGGAAGAACCTCTGTACTAGTTAGCAGGGTACTGTATATAGGGCCCTGCTCATTTAAAAACAAGATGGTTATTGCCCTGTTTAAATGACCTGCCCCTATAATTGCTGCTAGTCAAAGCTGATTTTTCTTTTTTTAGCAGTAGTTCAAACATTTGAATTCAACTGAATCATTATCTCGCTTGCCCGTTTGCCCCACCATTTCAATGGGTATTTCCTTTGGAGTGTGATGTACTGGACAAATGCATTGTCTAATACTTCTTGGTATTATAGATGTAGTGGGCTGCAGTTATAACAATTTGCTCTTGCTCTCTGCCACGGGACAAAACCCAGAAAACCTCAGCTCTTTTTCTCATAGACCCTGAACTGGGGCCCGGTAATTGTCCAATCCCAGCAAAGTTGGTTTGCCTGGAGCCAGTCAATTGTTCTGTCTGTGTGTTTTGACCTCTCTTTGGAGCGGGAAATTGGGTCCCCCTTTATGCTGGCACAGGGTGGTCAGTGGTTTAGCTAGTGGGGGGGGGGGGGTAGTGTGGAGCACAGGGCGGTGGAAGTGGACAACCGCACTGCATAATCTAAACATTACTGATGGTAATACTGCAGGCTGTTTGGGATGTCCCTCCCCTCTCGCTCCCCAGACGCTCCACAGATCAAGGTCACACAGCTCATCTTAGCTTAGCCTAGCCACGGTCCGACGTGAATATAGCACACACCCCTGTGGCGAAGGCTCTGCAAAGCTAATCACAGGGACTCTTATCTGTGCTGGAACCTTCCAGGGATCTGTCTCTCCCCTCCGTCCTCCCCAAGAGAAGAATACAGGTGGAAGAGAGAGCAGTGCATTTACTGAGGGAACCGCTATCATGCGTAATTCATATGCTATGTCTTGTCTACTAACGATGACAATGACTTGGAGACCAAATATTGTCCGTTTTTCAGGGTTTGTTTTTCGACCGTTTTTATTTTTTTGTATTTGCCTCACCTCGCCAGTTCTGGTCCCTGTACGTTGGATGTTTCTGACAATCAGCTCTCGGCACTCCCCGCGTATCCTTTAGAGCGCATCGTTCCGTGGTCGGGCTCCAGAGAGCGCGTCGTCGTGGCGTGTGACCTCTCCAAGGATGGACCTTTGTTCTGTTTTTCCACAGTCAGCGGGCCTTCCCCTCCTCTGAATGGGTTAGGAAGCATCTGAATGACACGTCCACCGCCGTCACGGTGCCCAATGAGTGCGACTGGCAGTCTATTAGACTCCAAATGGCCCGCTGCAGAGAGGCTCCACGGGGAAAATATCTCTCTTCCAGTTAACCGCTCCCTCCTTCTCTCCCACTGTTTACTAAAGATGAGCATTATCATAGCAGTCCACGCAGCCTCCCATTGTCTCATCCTATAATTCAGATTACCGAATGGCGCTCAGGCATGCTTAATTAATGAAAAGGCTCATTTAAATTTCCCACTGTCTGGCTTTTCTGAAGACATTCGTGAAAATCAGAGCGGAAAGGGACTAATGCAAGTGTGGTCAACCAGAGACAAGCGTGAGCCTGCTCTTATGATTCAATTGCTTAGCATTAGTGTTTAGCTTTACTGCGAAGCAAAAATGTTCAAAACACTTAACATGAATTACCACGGCTGGATTTGCATATAGAAATGATAAGAAATGATCGGGCATGAAGCCCGGCCTTCTTGTCATTCTGCTGCCCTGTTGGTTGGCAGGTTTGCAGACCCCGCTGACCATCAGTAGACGTAAAGGGAGTGGGTACTATCGTAATGGGATATGGGTGGCTGCCAGGGCTATCAAGGTCAGAACTGCCCACCCCTGACTTAGCTCTGCTCCAAGAGGGGGTTATGTAATTGGCCCCCTGATTGCTCAGTTAGACGTATCCCTCCAAGAGCAGTGTCAGACCCTGTGATCTGGCCCGGATATCAGACAGCCACAGGATGTCTGTGTTTCTATGTCGCTCCTCCTCCTCAACCTCCTCCTCGTCCCCTTTGTACTGCTCCTCGCTGTTCTATTCTAGTCTGCTCAACCTGTCATTCTATCTGTCCGCAGTGCAGCACATCCCCTGAGGGGGGGCGCTCTTTTACTCCAGACTGAAATCCAAGTCGGTGAGCTGTTAAATGAGACTGGGGTCGATAGGAATCACATTGCTGCTGCCATTTTAAGCATTGTAATTGGAGACTGCCCAGACAAGATTTTCAGTTTTCTTTTTGTTTTCTTTTTTTTTATCATCTGGATGTCAATAGTTGTAGTTAACAAAACACCAGGATGCCGAGACACCCCACTGGCTTTGAGAATGCACTCAAGGTAGGTTATTCAGGAATCAGCAATCCATGGGGTGTATTGAGTTTATTTTTTTGTCTACACAACCATTGACATTCCAGAAAGGAGACTGAAATTGTATTTCTATTCAGGCCCTTCCCTTTCATGATGAGCTTCCACAAAGCATCAATCGTAAACATTGCCAGGCTTCTTTGCGATGCAGAATGCTGCACCAGAGCAAGCGTTTGATTTGAACCCCTTTGAAATCGCAATGCCGGCCCTTAATTGTTGATGGAGAGGCTTTAGAGGTAAACCAAAGGCTCACTGAGTAGCCTCGACACTGCACACTTATTTCATTTCAACATTGCTAGAAAGGAGGTAACCATTGTGGTGAAGACCCCGAGATAGCAAATATCTTGAGGGAGAAACGGTGCGAGAGAGAAACAACAGGTGAGTGAGCCGAGACGGCTGTACCAGCTCCATCAGACATGTCCTGTGGAAGGGAGAGAGGAAGGGAGAGAGGAAGGGAGAGAGCCGTCATAATATATTTTCTGGCTGTCAGTTCACATCGGACTGAACAGGACATACAGTCACTCAGACAGCGTCAGCTAGCTCAGCATCTGTCGTCTATGTGAAACAGTGAGTGCATTGTCCTACTTTGCAGCGCAGCCGCCATAACTATTCCGCTTCCCTATCTCTCTTATCTCTGTATCGTGCCATCTCAACAGGAAGGACTGTATTATTCAACAGCAATTTCTACCCAATTTCATGCTTGCCTACTGTTTGATCCAGCCACATCTGGCGGTAATCTTTGCCAGCGGTAATCGGAGCCTCTGATAGTATCTATTTGGTGTGTGTCAAGCAATGTATGTTCAGTATGGCCGATGCACTGTAGTGTTCCTGTGTCTTTACCCTGGTGGCGTCTGTGGTGTAAACACATCTGGGTTAGCGAGAAGGGAGAAAAAAATGACTTGTCAACACAGTGAAGCAGAGAAGGTGACAGACATCCCTTCACTTGTTGTCTATCGCTCAGTACCTCTAGTTCTCTTTCCTTCTTTCTTTTCTCCCTGTCACATCTCTCTCTCTCTCTCCCCATCACCCTCTCTCTATCCATGTTACCCTGTCTCTCTTGCTCGCTCCCTCTCTTTTTCTCCAACCTGGAGGTATGTCAAAACAGCCGCTCGCTTGCAAACAAGAGACCTTGGGTCTCCCGATTGAGAAAATGTAAACTTGAATGAATGCAGAGTCGGTCATGCCTGATGGCAGCTGGTAAACACTGAAATAGTGTTTCTCTCCTCAGCCGCTCATTTCAGTGTCACCCTCCCAATGTTATCTCGAAAGCCCCCCATCACAATCTATGAGTTTGGCGTTGCATAGTTCTCTGATTGAATTACTTGGGCACTTTGGAGTGTACTCGTGCTTTAGAAATTGGTTTGCCACTTTGAATTGTGATGACATCTAAAGGTCTTCTCTATCAAGCAAAAACACAATATTTCTTTCAAATGACAGTTAATTTGGGATGGGCAAATACTGTTATGCGGTATCACTGCTTTGTAGTTATTTCTGTGTCTCATATGGCATTGCTGTGATTACTTAAACGAAGCCTGGTTCAATTTTCTGATCATTGCGAGACCCAGGTGGAAATTGTAAAAAAAATGGTGTAAACTTTCCTGGGGCGTTCTAAACACGTGTGTTAGTGGGAAGTGCTTAGTAAGCAGTTCGAGGCACAGAGAGCAGTGCAGAGCAATGGAGAGAGGGACAATCAGTGGGAAGTTCAAACTGAATGAGAACAAAAAGAGAGAGGGAGAGACAAGAGGGGAAGAAAAGCGGAGCAGAGAGGTAGAGGATAAGACACGGACAGAGAGAGCGAGAAAGAAATGACACAAGGGGAAAACCAAGAGAGAGCTAGAGGTAGTTCATCAGCACACACTGTATCACCCCTGACATATGCCCATAAACGCCAGGAGACCAGAGAGAGAGAGAGAGAGAGTCCCTGGATGGAATACTAAGCACCCACTCCCCTCCATGTTCATCCTCTTCCCCATTCTTTCCATCCTACTCCATTACTCTTTTTAAAATGTGTTCTCCTCATCAACACTTTTGATTCTCTCCTCACTCTCTCTTCTTGGATGCAGGTACGATCCTCCCCTCATGCTAGCTTCACCCACAGCTAAAGCTGAGCGACGAGCCACATCCTGAGACACTGAGCAGCGTGACATACTCTCTCTCACCTCGGAGATGAGATGTCGCGCAGCCGTGAGGTGATGTTATGTGTTTCCTGTGGAAACTAGTCTCCTATCCACAGCAGTCCTTCAGCCAGACCTTTCATGTGTCAATTTGATTCCAGATGTTGGTGTTGGAGGCATACTAGGAATATATTCCAGCTCCTACCGTTTGTGTTGAGCAAACAATTTCACACATTTAAAGACACTTGCATGCTTAAACACTTACAAAGATGGACACAAGTGGTGTTCAGTGTGTGCATGTATGTGCACGCACATAGGCGCACAAACACACACACACACACACAAACATGAAGGTTAAGGTCGGCAGGCGTGGATGCATGAAGAGAGCCTTGAGGGGTGTCTGTTTGTTAGCAGCTCTGGTGACATCTCTTTTGACGTGAGCGCCATGAAACATGACAAACAATGTGCTGTCAACAATCTAGGGAATGGAACTGTTGCACCTGCTTCCTGGTCTGGGAGCAACTGGTCTAGGGATTTGTGGCTACTTCCTGTTTCCTGTCACTCATTGTGTGAAGAGTGGAATTGAATAGCTGTTTCAATCGATTGTTCCCAGCCATTGAGATTGGGGATAATATAACCAACCAAGTATGTTTGCCCATGTAGAGGAAATTACTCAGTTACTCAGCTAAAGTGTGCTTGAGTTGGGAAGTCACACTGGCTTTCTCCCAGGATAGCTGTGAACACTACTTAATTGCTGTGTTTTAAAAATATTTATTGACTCCGACCTGCATCTGAAAGCCCTCCAGACTATCAGTGGCCCTTCTCGACCATCAGAAACTTGTCAATCCTGCCTCCCACCTCACCTCACCGACCCCCGCCACCACCCCCTCACCCCCCGCCCCACTCAGCCCTCAGCTACCAACAGACCCTCAGGCCTTTCCTTGCTCGTCAGGCTGATCGCAGTAGACACCAGGCTTGGCAGGGACTCCTATATTAGCCCCACTAACCTCCCACCTCCCAACCTGTCCCCTTTGGTCTCCCAGCAAGCCTAGCACGCAAGCCAGGGGAAGGGGCTTGGGTTGGCAAGCATGTAGCTGGAGCTTTTGTCTGTCATAATGGTATCGGTCAAACCTGATGGTAGGGAGCTATTCAGCTAGAACATTACCGCTTTGTTCTCTGTTGTTGTCTGCTATTTAAGAGCGGAGGGTGGGCGGAGAGTAAAACAACAATGGACTGCCACGGTGTTTTGGCAGTGTGTGTGTCTGTGTGTGTATGTGTGTGTGAGTAATATATGAGTAATGGACCCTCATGGCTCCAAAAATGAGAGAAAACCAAACACTATCGCTGACAATGTTTGTGTTTAGAATAGGCAACTTTAACTGTGTCGCCTTTCTAGGTTGAGCAAGGTGCTCCGAGCGAAAATGTGCTTTAGAAACAAATACAGTACAGTGGCTCACTGTGACACCTACCTAGACTACGGGTGCTGAGAGGGGACAATAGAGAGGTGTGAAATCCCAAGCTGTTAACATGAAGAGTTAGACACCCAGGAACACCGTGGACCCACTGAGGGGGCTTCCTGCTGCCTTCCATGCAAACCTATTACTCAGAAGCCTGGAGACTTCCTCACAGACCATGATCCTGTCAAATGACAATATTGACCCCCACTGGTCCTAGATAGACCTCATCCGAGAGCCCTAAACCTCCCCATAGGCTCCTCAGAACCTCCTCCCCAGTCTCCACCCCCCAACTCCACACACTAAACCTCACTTTGATACTAGCTGACAGATTCATTTTTCAGCCTGCTGGCTGAGGCCATTGCAGTATTAGTGAGATGAATGGACTTAACCAAGTGACAGACGACTAGGGGGGTACCCTCTGTGAACTCTAAGGAATGGACAATAGAAGAGGAAGGATTGGAGTACTGCTAAGTCCTCACTGTTGCAGTTTATGAGCAAAAAGGCTCTACTGTTTCGTAGCGTCCCTCCTTGCCTCAGAAGCAGTAATTGAAAGTTGGTGAATCTTTGTGCATTGGCTTAATAGAGCTGTCCTGGCCTCGTCGTAAAGCAGGGTTAATACCTTTTTTCCAGTTCCATTACCCCTTAAGATTGCCTGAAGGTGAGTAAAGAGGCCGGGCTGTACTGGGGGAGAGAAGTGGTCCCTGGGTTCTCCATCACTCCTCTCTTATCTACCTCCCTCCACTGCACAGTGCTCCAGTGAGAAACATTTGCATGGTATATTACTTCCTCCTATGTGTGTGTGTGTGTGGAGGTACTTTGTGTCTTTATGTAAGTTCTGCACACAACTCCAGTAAGTAACACAGAGTGGCAGTATTTTACTCTGTATTAATGACTTCAAATGTACTGTTTGTGTTTTTAATGCGTGTTCTCCTTTTCAAAACAATGGCAAACCATTTTAACCAAGAACATTTGATAATAAAAGACCAGACAATCTCTGAAATGTCTTGTCTGGGAGCTCTGCCCCCAAATAGGCTTGATGGAAACAAATAATTGGAAGTGAAGTGATATTCTGATGCACATATTTTGTTCTTTTGCCATGACGATACAAACCCAACTAAATATCAGTCGTGCAAATGGTGCTTTTTCGCACATCTGAAATGCTTACTAAAGCGGCGGACATTAGTTTTGTAATTTTTAATTGGTATTTTCCCGCTGCATATCTCCCTGGTTCGGTATAATGGAGTTAATTGTTTGATGCAGCACATCTGCTGTGTTCATGCACGCTAACGCCTGCTTTAATTTGCTGTATTCTTTTTTCAATCTCTTTTCATTTATTGTAATTACGTTTTTACTGTTCCCTTTAGATCCAAACAAATGTCCTCGCTTTAGTTATTAGTTTATCCTTGACTGTCTAAAGCAAACTGTCTCAGAGCAGTTTAGCTGTTAACTAGTACAAATGTTAGAACTTTCAACTGTAATCAAGACCAGGTTTAATAAAACCACCAAGAAGCCATTATCAGCGATGTGATTCGGATCATTACTGTTAGAAACTGATGAGGGATCCTTTTTAGTAAAAAATGTAATTCTCCATTTTGGATGGTTCCACTCGTCCTGGACCTGTGTCTCCACCCAGAGGTGTCAGACCAAGTCCCCTGTGCTCATAATCAAAGCACTCCCTCCCATTTATTCAGTCTATCGATCCTGACACACTATTTATTCTCAACTATCTCTCTCTGTTGCTCTACTTCTCTCTTTCATTCTCCTTATCTATCTCTTATTTTCTCCTTCTCTCTCTTTCACCGTCTTTGTCTGATGTTTTCTTTGACAAAACAATTATAGCACTAGAGGCTTCCTGCCTGCAACCCGACCAACGTCATTATTTCTGTCAAGGATTTAGTCCAACCCTCCTGCTGTCGGCTGGTTTTTGGACAACAATTAATATCAAATTCCAATGTTAAAACATTTGCAATATTTAACTCTAACGATGCTTTACCTGTCTCCTCAAATAATGTGGGAGATAATAAAATTTGGTGAAGCAATGTCTGTGCATCTTCCTAAGATGGCTGACCTCTGCCTAGTGCAGGACTTTGTCTCTGGATAGAAAGTCAGTTACTTCAGACATTGGTTTAGGAATGAAATATGCTGCCTTTTAAATCTGATGTTGATGTGGACAAAACCCTTTCTTCTGCCACCCTCTTTCTTTCTCTTGAATTATTCTCATCAAATGGCAAAGTAACTCAAACTGAGGGATAGACTAACTCCCAGAGCTTATAATGTGACACAACACAGTCTTGTATAAAGTATGTACTTTTAGTGACTCACAGCTGTTCTTAATAGAAACCAACATAAATCACATGCAGCTCTCAAGGAGTATGAGCACTGAAGACTTTACAAAAAGAAATGGCATGTGGCAGTGTATATGGTAGAAAGAAACAGAAACAGACAGCGCGATGTAAATGAATGCTCCTTTCTCACGTGTATTCATTTCTGAGCTCCCTGAATCCATACAGACCACAGAATGTAAGCGCACGTGTATCACAGCTTCTTCAGATTGACATGTTGAAGATGCAGAATGATTAGTCACAGTTACCTGCTAAATCTGGCTAACTAGGTTCGATGAATGAAATGCTTGGTGCTTGCATCATGTCCTAACAAGCAAGTGAGTGAAGAAAGAGACAGCAACGTGATCATTCCTCCTTTCCTATTCCCCATGGCGACTGTTGTAGAAATGTTCATCTTATGTGTCGTAGTAGCACTGCACTGGCCTCTGCTTTCTCTCACAACTCAGTGGTCCGATTTCAAATGACTTGGCAGCCTTGTAATTTCCTCAAACAGCATGGGCCACAACACCCTGTCCACTGCATGAGCCGGACAGAAATTGGAACCTGCAGAAGAAAGAACTCGCCGTGAAAGCAGCGGGTCTTCTAAATATGAACCGGGATAGTGGTTTAAAAGAACATCTCTCTATCAGTGTGCTATCTCCAGATCTATCAGCTACAGTATATAAACGCTCTCTCTCTCTCTCTCTCTCTCTCTCTCTCTCTCTCTCTCTCTCTCTCTCTCTCTCTCTCTCTCTCTCTCTCTCTCTCTCTCTCTCTCTCTCTCTCTCTCTCTCTCTCTCTCTCTCTCTCTCTCTCTCTCTCTCTTCAGTGTGTCTGTTTAGTTCTCCCTCTCTCTTTGTTTCTCTCTATATCTCTCTCTCTCTCTTTCCCTATACACCCCATAGAGGTAGTTTGGCTAGCCGGGGAGAGGAGTGAGGCGGTGTGCTGACCCATTTACTGAGGGTGTGGGGCTGGGTAGGTGCTGGGCACAGTCACTGCTGGGCACAGTTACTGCTGGGCATGGGTGAGCTGGAGAGCCTGCTGGGCCATCTGGAAGCCATGTAATTGGGTAGGGCTCTCACACCCGTGTGACACAACTCTGAAAAAAGATTCAAACGGCAGGACACAGGAATAAGAGGGAGAGACAATGGCATCCTGAGGAATAGTGAACGGAAAATTACAGAAGAAACGATCTGGTTTCAAAATCGTTTTTTTTCCTTTTTTGTTTTCTGCTTTATCCGACCGATCTTTGAATTTGGGTTGTTGATTTGGAGATTTAACGGGTTGCGACCTGACATTTTAGCTGAGCTCATATCGCCCACAGTTGAAAGGCTGGATACATTTGATGTGGCGCTTTCCCACTGGAGCGTGGAGGACGTGTTGGTGCATGGTTGCGTGAGCCAGTGCTCTGAATAACAAAATGGCTGCATTGTGTTGAAATGGCAGCATTCTGTACTTTTACGGCATGCATTGGCAAACCGATGTGATGCATTATTTAGAGCTGGTTTGAAAGCAGTTCCTAATGAATGGGGGATAAAAAGGCACGTATTGACTTTGTGTTAACAGATATATGATTGCTATGGTGATGACGGATAAAGGGGTAAAAGTTCAACACAACGTTCATGCTTCCATGAAAGCAAATTAGCTCACATCTTGCCTTAATGGTACTTTCTGTTTGAGAGGCCTCACAATGGGATGCCCACTCAGAGTCGAAAAGATACGGAAGAGGTGATTATTAAAGACTAATTAGTCATTAGGATGGAAATACCGCTTGACATGGAATGACAAGATCTTGTGTGTGAATGAGCCTTGAAATGACATGACAGACTCGGTTGGAGGTCTGCTGCTTGGTAAAAAAAAATCAAATCAAATCAAAATGTATTTGTATAGCCCCTTTCAAAAGCATAGTAGTTAGTACAATAGTAGTTACAGTACCTTTGGACAACTTCTCATAGTTATTTTCACTTGACCAAGCCAAGCAACAGGGGGGAGCAACTGAACATCAGAATTTATGTTAAGTTTTTTCAGTTGAAACTCAAACTTATTTTGTTGGCAGAATTGTTATTTGACCCGCTCCGAGAGTTTAATGATCTCATTTTATACCTTTGTTCCCAGCGTTGACTCACCACCGCCTGCATGAGCGTTGAAACAACCAGGTGTGCATTACTCATTAGACCCGGAGCTGCACAGGAACAGTGAGCCAGCATGTTCCCTCCCTCTCTCCTGACCTGGTCCATGCAGTTACCACAGAAGAAGGAAGAAAACATCCTCCCACGTATTTCCAGAAGTGATGCGTCAGAACAGGAAAAAAAATCCTGTCTGCTGCGCTGAAGCATCTCTCTCATGGTCTGTCGTGTCTATCCAGTGGTTCGGCGCCCACAGTGACCTTGTGGGGTTTCAATCGTAGACCGGGGAAGGGGGAGATACCTGGTTTAGATGAGAACTGATCAAAACATTTATAGGAAGAAAGCCTGTGTTCAGGGCCCCATCCCAGCATTCTGTAGTAACAAGTGTTTTGTAAGCTTAGCTTTTCTGTCGTCATGTTGTGACTCGTTCACAGCCGGGTTGTTGATGTCCAGCAATGGTTTTCAGTTAAACATTTCCCTCTCTCTTTGTCTATGACAGCTACACAGGTCTTATTGTAGAGCTGTGGATTGAATTGACATGTGCGTTTCTGCGCTGGCTTTCACTGGCTTGTTAACTACATAGCATGTCTTTGTCATTTCAACTGGGAGCCAAGGAGGCTGTTAGGTGAGTGTTAAGTAACTGTTAGAAGCACAGCTGGGCACACCAGGATATAGCAGGCATTCACAGCACGCTCTGCTAGGACAGCTGACGAACAAGAGCGTGTTGGCAGATGCCACTTCACGTGAACAACGGGCATGTGCATGTCTGAGAAGCGCTCCAGCAGCATCTGACACTGACACAGGACCTGTGAATGCTCTGGTCTCTCTATTAGACTGATGAGATGGGGGGAGAAGCAAGGATAATCTGTCCTCTGACGGAAATAAAACTTGTGGGAATCACTTTTTGTCCGTTTTGTTGAATACTTAATATAAAGGTGATATTCGGTTTTAGCCAGATGAACTGATTCCATAATAAACCAAAGCTAGGCCAGCCAGGGACAGGGGAAGCAGACCACTGTAAAGTAGAACAAGACAGCGTGGTTCTGAACATCTTAAAAAGAAGACAGGAACAATACTTTTTCATTTCACTGGGCATCATTTTAAACCGGGCTATGGAAATAAGAATATTCGAAACAAGCAGAAGGAACGTCAAATTGTAAAAAAAAAAAAACTCCAATAATGTTATCTTTTGCAATAATTGGTTCTGTCTGGTTCTGACTTCACAGCCTTTCTCATTATGTTTGCAGTGTCAGAGTCAGTCCATCTGCGGTGCCTTATTTGATGAATTATCGCTGAGATGAGCTTGTAATCTCTGTCAGTACAATAGCAGAACCGATAGAAGGAGTAGTGAACCTTGTGTCGCTGAAATTATGTACGGATGCAGTTTCAGTAAAAAAAAAAAAAACTTTAAACTTCCTTAAGCCATTAACCCCATAATTGCTACAGTAATATGGATGCTGCTGCATTGATTAAGGTACAGACAGGACATACATCCCTACAGTGTCCCTCTTGACAAAGACATGGATCGAAAGTAAAACACATACATCACCTTTGGCTGCTTGCTTATATATGGGATTTAACACAGTTTGAAGGGATAATGGAGGCTACTGTGCTACAGACTTATTTGTTCACAATTCAATTGTAGCCCCCTGCAGGAAATTGTGTTGCGCTACTACTGGTGATAAATGGAGGAATAATAGATAATATTCTGTTGGGTTTACCGTGGGTGTGTGTAATAGAGAAAGGGAGAGAACGTGATTAGAGGAAGAAATGGTGAGCCAGACAATAGAGATGGAGAATGAGAGAAGGGAGAGGGAGAGAGAGAGAGAGGGGGGGGGAGAGAGACAAAGAGAGAGTAAGAGAAAAAGAGGGAGAGAGAGAGGGAGAGAGTAGCATGTGCCTGGAGCTGTTGGTAGTCGTTAGGAGGTTGCAGGATCATTACAGACTCCAGGTGAGGTTTACTCAGGCTCAGCCAGCAGCTGCTCTCTCTGGCTCACTCATCTCTCTCTCTTTGTCTCTGTTTCTCTTTCTCTCACTCCATCTATCTCTGTGTCTGGTTTTCTCGTTCTGTTTCTCTCTCTCTCTCGTTTGTTCCCTCCGTCACTACCTTTCTCTCTATAGGTGTTTACCACGCAACAAAGTCCCATTGTTCAACCTATAACGTCCCCTTCTCTGTCTCCCCCCTCCTCCTTGTCTCTGCTGCAGCGTCTGCCTGGCTGGCCGGCACTCCCAACATGACTGAGAGTCGAAGGGAAGCCTTAGCGGCGGCCCCCATGCCCACCAGCGCCACCGCCGCCGGCGGCAACACCACCGAACTGACAGGGTTGGGCCCGGGCGAGAAGGACGAGGCCTTCTCCAAACTTAAGGACAAGTTCATGAACCAGCTTCAAACGATCCCACGTGAGTCACTGTGCCGACCCATTCTTCCAAGCCACAACAGTGCGGTGACTCAGCATCAGGTGCTTTGAACTATAGTGGAGAATAGCCCTTGGACATGTTCGTTGGCATAGAGTTGAGGACAAAAGGGGCAAGGCCATTGAACGGTACTGTTGAATATCAACTGTAGCTGTTTGAAGAGCGGGAATGAATAAATGCTCAGGGTCATTTCTCTTTATCCTTTACTTCTTTCTCACTCCCTCTCCCTCTCTCTGCCTTTTAATGTATAAACGAGAAAGCTAATGGATTTGCTTTCAGCTTTCTGTTTATGTGGACACTCAGAGCACTATCTTTCAATCAACACCCATCTTCCTCAGAGACGGTACAGTCCTGCCCAGCTGTCGACCTATCACTAATGTTCTGCCCTGCTGGATGGAGCATCTCTTTCGCCCGCAGCATCTGCGCCATACAAAAGAACACGAGTGTTCTCCCCTCTTTTGGAATAATGCTCGTCGCCCTTATCCAGTGACTGTGCCACTCAGCTGAGTCCTAAATATAGATGTATCCGTTGGTTCATGTGGAAGTAATTCCCATGTCAGGAAATGGCTTCTGTGAAAAGAGAGGCCCTGTTATTTTTTTTTATTTTTTTATTCCAATGACACCAGTTGTCAAATGACTGCTGTGCTAAGATTTATAAGCCAGCTAGTCTGATAAGTGATTTCAGTTTCTCCATCTGGGGAGGATCACTGACGGCAACAGTTTATTGTCTCTGGGAAATCAATCCCAAATTTCAGCTTCGATAGCCCATGGCTAGTGAGAGTGAACGATGCCCTTTGCTGCTCTGGCACCGGATGCACCCAGTACTCTGGAGAAACCAGAGCAGTGTTGCAGAATGGCACTGGAGTCATCCTGGGTTGAGGTGGAATTAGCTGTGAGGAACAGACAGTATGGAAGCAACGATGTTGCTTTTGTGGAGGTGGAGTTGACTCTTGTGTTCCCGCTTTGAGTAATGAACCTGACTCTATATAGGGAGCCACCAAGACTCACCCCCCCATCGCCCGTTGACAACCCCTTTCCCCTCCCCACCCCCTCCTCTCCTCCCTTAGACACTGGATCTCACAGTATTGAGCTTTCCCCTCCCAAATGCCCACCCCACTGATCCAATGTCTGTGTTTGACGATTGCACACTAACAACCAAGTAATTAGGCTTTTACCATGTTTCACCTCTCTCCCTAATTATCACATTGTGTGATGTGGACAGCGGCTAAATAAGGGGTTGCTGGGTACGCCTCAGACAGAAATGCACATGGAGTGCGTCCCGAAAAAGCCGGTCCATTACAGTGGGGCTTAAATGACTGTTTTTGCTCAGGCTCTCAGTCAAAGGCACTCTCACCCTGCACTGCTGCCAAGCTCGCGATGATGATGAATGCCTGAAGGACTGTCTTTGTGAGACTCCGAAAAAACCATCGATCCTCCCTGTGAGTGCCGGGACAGAGCGTTGATGAAGGATGCGCGAGAGGGGGTGGGGACGTGCTCGCCCGAGACGGCCTGTCAGACCGTGGCAAATGATCCCCGCTGCGTTTATGCACTGCAGTCTGTCCTTACCTCGGTTGGTGTTGGGTGCGATGCATGGGTCTGTCATATCACGCCATCTTGTTTGAGGGTCTCTGGTGGGGTGTGATAATAAGGATCTAGAGATAAAGCTCTGAAGGCAAGATCTCTCCCTCTGCTCCGTCTGCGGGCTAAGGGCTCCTGAAGAGAAGATCACTTTAACAGAGTCTGGAAAACTGCTGGAGCTTCATTTTAGCTTCGACAAACTCCATTACCTTACCTCGTACTTCTTATGAATTGATGTCAGATATTTTGCCTCTGTGTATCATTTCTCATTTAGCTTATTCAGAACCCATTTCATCCCAGCAAGAGCCTATCAAAGTAAACATTTCATCTGAAAGCTCAGGACCATGAATCCCCTGACTTAAATATGACAAATCACATGCTGGCACGCACGCACACACACACAAGGATACAGAGGACTGTGGTCTTGACTGCTTGGTCACTCCCCACTGTGACGTTGCCCTATTTCAAAGAGGTGTCCTCTCACAGAGGGATGGCATAATGAATTTGTCAGCACCCTTACTGAGCACCCCAGGACTCTACTTTCAATGACAATTAACCTCTCAGCACTGAGTCAGTTTAATCCATAACTCCAGGCCCACGCTAGTCATTACTCGAAATAACACTGACCTTATATTGACATTTTCAAAAAATGTGTTCTTGGAGTTTAATTTAGGCTTGTTTTACAGCAACGTACTTTGGTATTTCCAATTCTGTCGATTTTCCAGTGTGCTGCATTTTTCAGCTGTTTTTTATTGGGTATGCTCAAGCCTTCGACGAGAGCACAACCTTTGTTCTCTCACATATATATTTATTATTATTATTTATTTTTGCCCCCCTAAATCTTTGTCAATATTTGGCCTACATAGACAACCTAGGTGTCAAAAGTTTCGTCTTGGTAGCGATTGAGTTGCTTGTATTTTTATTTACGTTCCGTTGCATGGTTTAGGCTGAAGTTAAGTTTTTGTGGCGAAAAGTGAAGCTAACGGTGGCTAATTTGCTAGCCACAGTCACTGACGTTACTAACGTCACTACGTCACTAACGTCACAAAAACACGCATGACTACCTGTAGCAGAACATTCGTTTCGCATCTGTTAACTTGGGGGATAGCTAGGCTAACTATAGCTTTACTGCAAGGCAGCTGCAGAAACGCCACAAGCAAAGAGGCCAGGGTGATAACTATTTACTCATTTTACTTTGTGATGTGAAACACAATTGTGAAATGTAATGTACAATATTAGCTGATATTATTAAGGAAGTAGGCCCACATCTACTTTCGGAAACGGTAGTCTACTATTTCACTGAAGCATTAGCATGACATTAGCCTCTGTTGGCAACACATAGCTACTACAGTGGTCTATGATGCATCTGTTTTCAATCGTTAAAATAAACATTCCTCACAAATACATTTTCGTTGTAGGATTTATTATGACATTACATTACAAGTAAACGATTTGTTGGTGAAATCATCATTACCTGTGGTTTCAAACCAGTGTTTCTCACTGCAACGCTGTAGCTTACGCGAGACACACTACAAAAACATCTACACAGCTGTTTATGAAGTCAAACGGCGACAGAACATGTTCGGCACTCCCCTTACTTAAATCAAAAGTCTTTCAATAGGTGAAACTATCTGACTACTAACCTGAACTTCATTGCCACAGCCTAAACTTTGTCAATCTGTTCATGAAAATAATTAATTTCAGCCTAAACCGTACAACGGAACGTTCAATCGAATTCAACCAACGCAATCGCTACCAAGACGAACACAGCAGTAGTCTAGTACTGTACTGTAGTAGTAGAATTTACCGGGGCAGCTTCTCCACACAGGGCTATATCGCATTTTGCGTTGTTACTGACAATGATCGCTACCAGTGAGCTTTTTATGAATGAGCGATTTTCCACTAAATAAATGTCAAGCTTATTTACGTATTTGGGGGCATTTTTTCAGTTAGCAGATGGTAATGTTTGAATCGCGATTCCATCTTCTACTGCCGGGTAACGTCGTAGAATAATCTTCAAAGGGGGTTCTTTATTAATGAATTAATGCAATATGAGTAGGCTAAATGCCTGAAAATATCACAAGAAGGGAAAACTTAAAAGGACGTTTAAGTCATAGAGATTAGGTCCATTTTTACACCGGTCTGCCAAATTTATTCGTTTTGATTCAGCTAGGCTGCTTCTTGCAGGGGAAATGAGAAGACATCATATTTCATTCTACACTTAACTCGTATTTTGAGTTGTAAATGAGCAGCAAAAAAAAGATGCTTTTAAATCTATGTAATCTTTATAAATAATAAGTATGCATTTTTATATAAAATATACAGAAATATCAGTTGTAAAAATGTCATTCAAAAACGGACCCCTGTGCAACCAACCCAAGCAAGCACACCCTACAATTTCCCCAGAAATTGTACCCTCTCTAGTTTATTTTATTTCCTGGTTGCACCACCCCTAAAGTTCAGCCAAAGATAGTAATCCTCCTTTTATTTGGTTATGTTTGATAGTGCTCACAAGAAGAAGGCAAACCTCATTAGTGAGGATTATTCTGGTAGATCGCTGGAGCCAAACTCAATCTCCCATATCTCCCTTTGGCTTCAGTCCCTCTTCCTCTACTTTGCTTTGGGCTGAGAGAGAGTGCTTCCCATGATGCAACAGGAGGGACTGAAGAGACCCAAGCCAGCTCTCACATAGAGCCAACATCTGACAGACGGGAAGTGTGGACCTTAGAGGGAGTCCCATAGCTCCAGTCCCCCATGCCCTGGCTCCCCTGCCCCATTATCCATGCCCCACCCAACCCCCAGCCCAGGCTGGGCAGAGAGGTTCATGGCCGGAGGATGTGGATGCAAACAAACATCTCCAGTCCCCTCTCTGATCACATATGCATTGTACAAACGCCCTTCACAGCAGGATCAATATTCTTCACAGCTAGCAACAAGATGTTTGTTACATCCACCATTTCAGTGGGTTGATATCTAGTGGTTTCGCAAATGGTTATCAAAGCCCTAATGGAAGCCATTGTCCCATACAGTACCACGGGACCCACTGCTAGGGTTGTTGTTGTCTTTGCTTGAACACACCACAGCAGGAAAGGGCAAGGATGAGGTTCTACTCCCACTGGCATAACAAGATCTAAAGCAGAGGTTAATTGACCAACAGGGTGCTGTCATATTCTATTAGTGTGTTTTCCTCAGTATGGTGGACGTTACCTCACATCACAATCACACAGAACCCTCCTCTTTGAATTCTAACTGTGAATTTGAACTACAGCTCCCCCAGTCGTGTAGCCTGACATTTTCCCTCAAATTGTACCCCCAAAACAAAAACAAGATGGCCTTTTTCAACCTTACTCATTCTGATTGTTTTTCTTTTTCAAAAGCATTTGAGTATCTCTCTCGGGTTCTCTGTAGTAGGTAGAGTTGAAATTTTCAAGGCCCAGTCCACAACATACTGGAGAGTTTATTCTGTTAGAGGGCATTCCGTTTTAGGTAGCAAAGACAAGAACATATTCTCTTAAGTCTCTCTGTTACCCAGACCAGTGGATTTGGTGAAAGGAATATTGAGAATACAAGAAGACAAGGTGTTTGGTGCAAAAACCAAAGTCCTCCCTCACCCTCTCCATGTTGTGAGACTGTCTGGAAGGGATGCCTGGAAGGGATTTGGGGATGCCAAAAATACCTCACTAGCCACCTTCCATCTTCAAATCAAATGGCTGCTCCCTGGCAAAGCTGGCTAGTTTCACCGGCGAGCAGAAGGGCCCTGCTGTGTCCTTGAAGACAGCGGGACAAAGATGGCTGATCAGGCGCTCGTTGGTATGCACAAGTCAGCCTAGTAGGTGTCCCATTGTGTGCCTGATCGCTTTGGCTCCTTTTAACGCACCACACCGGAAAGCTTCTACCGACGCTATAGAAGACGTGTGATTAGGGGCTTTCGCAACCACGTGAACATGGGTTTCAGCAGCTACTGCAGAGAAACTCCCTTTTTACGTTTGCCGTCGCGCGTGGCTGAACGAGAGATAACCACCGCTTAAAGTTGAAGTGCGACATGCAGGCAGTCTTGGCGAGAGAGAGAGAGAGAGAGAGAGAGAGAGAGAGAGAGAGAGAGAGAGAGAGAGAGAGAGGAGAGAGGGAGAGAGGGAGAGAGGGAGAGAGGGAGAGAGGGAGAGAGGGAGGGGAGAGAGGGAGGGGAGAGAGAGAGGGGAGAGAGAGAGGGGAGAGAGAGGAGAGAGAGAGAGAGAGAGAGAGAGAGAGAGAGAGAGAGAGAGAGAGAGAGAGAGAGAGAGAGAGAGAGGAACGTTAATTAGATGTTGCTTTCTGGGACTCAGGATCTTTTAATTAAAGGGACACAAAACTGTCTCGTAGTCTCAGACACATGCTTGATGGAGAAGATTAGGTTTGCAATATTACAATTACATTCCACAGCATCAGGCTAAGCATCACTGCAATAGTTTTTTTCTAGAGTTGAGTTAAGAAGTTGAGTCACTGTGGCAAAATTGTATTTCATGACGCACCAAAGGGTTCTATCAGAGTGCAGTCTGCAGCATCCAATAATGCCAGATTTGGCTAATATAAATCGGTCCATTTACTTAGACTTAAGCGTTAGATAAATCTCCCTTATCCAAGCTTTTATTTGGAAAAAATGTCAATGCCTCCCAGTTCCTTCAGTTGGACGGTTGCTTATCGGCGCGGTTTTCAGGCAGCTTGAAATAAGAACCTGCCACATTTCCGACACTTCCATTAAAAGATAGTCTTCCTCGCCAGTGTGTGGTAAAAATGGGCAGTCAAACAGGTGGAGTTATGGTGTGTGTGAAATGATGCTGTCTCAGCCCATTTCCTCTGCTGTGGCCAAGGTGAAATGTTCAAACCAGTGACCTTGGGGTCAGCCTAGGATGTCAGGATCAAATGGGGGCGTGGATGACCACCGGAGTGTAATATGGTCAGAGAACATGGAGTTGTCAGTGTCTGGATATGCCTGAGGAAATATGTTTGACTAGTTTTCAACTAGCTACCGTACATTTAATGAATGTTGCATGATCAAACAAAAAATACAACTTTTTGACACTGTAAACTTTGTGCCGAAGCCCTGGATCTTTCAACACTGTGTCTATTCAAGCAAAACCACGGTTCTCTGTGGCCAAGGCGAGCTCAAACCTTTCCAAGGGGACTACATCTAATTCTACACCAACCGGGCAAGGCCGAGGCTGTAGATCCTAAAGTTGTTTCAGAGCATCACTCATAGTTTTTCCTTGAAGGAGAGTGCTTATTGATTTTGTCAACAGACCATTTATTTTCACCCTCCATCTCCGTGTAGATCTCGCAGAAGGAAGGGCCCCGGCCTAGTCTTGGCCCGCTAAAGCCCAGAGGACAAAAACAAACACACTAATATACTTCTTCTTTGATGGTTCTTTCTAGTGGCCCGTAGATATGAAGTCTTCAAAGCTGTACTGAAAGGAAGCAAAAATAAATGTGGATTTACAACAGAGCCACTAACCCTCAGTCTGCTGTTTTTTTTCTTCTCCATCTTTCTATACTATAGACAGATTCTTTGGCATTGTTAAGAGTGATTGCGGTTGGGTGAAATGTGGTTTGAGAGATCCCAGATTTCCTCTCACAGTTGTACCTAACATGAACCTCCATCCCACCTGTTGGGGAGACTGCTCCTCCGTCTCATCACAACATGGCAGATAATGGGAGCCCAAAAAGCCCCCGTCCACCAGTCTGTCTCACCGTTGCTCATGGTAAATATTGACAAAACCAAACACGGTCCCAAAATTGGCTTGTTTGCAGATACGTCTGTGTCCCGTTCCGTCGCAAGATGGTGTGGCTCACCAGGTGTTTGATGTTTTACGAGCAGAAGCTGTAATTAGAGCTTGTGAGTGGCGGAGGTGTCTGAGGTGGCGTTGCTCTCCTCATTATGGACAGCACATCTGGGCTGCAGAACATCCCTCCTGATACTTACTTCTGGAGCCCAAATAGAGCTGACAGGCCCACTTTTGTGTGGTGTGGTGTGTATGTATGTATGCGCACATGTCCGTGTGTCTTCTTGTCCCGCATATACACACACGTACTGCCCGAGTCCTTTGTTTAGATAGGCGTCTCCACGTTTGGCAGCAGGCTGTTAGTGCCATGGCTGTGCCGGGGAGTGGAGTGCCTTCCTGTCTGATAGTGACAGTGTTAACTTCTGCTCCGAGCCGTCCTATTTAGTCCTGTCAGACCGTTACAGGACCTGCAGTAAAACACTGTATTCTGAAGTCTCAGTAAGCCTCACCAGAAGAGGATAGAATGAACGGGAGGAAAGGATTTGAGAGAAACCCGAGGCAAGCATGCATGGGGGAAATAAGCCTTGTACCTTTGGTGCAACACCAAATGTATAATTAGGGATGAATCTTAGGCTGCTATAGTGTAAGCCAGAGCACTTCAGAGAGGTGTGTCAAACCAATTAACACAGTCACTGGTGGTGAATCATTGACTCGACACAGTCATGGTACAGTTGATACCCTTCCAAACAGACCCTCCAAATGACTGCACCTCTCAAACCCAACGAGTGCCGTGTGTCAGTGATTGGCGTGAAAGTGTCAGTTGTCTGAGAATCTTTTGTTTAAATGGCAAGTGGAAAATGCCAGCATCTGTTATTTCCACTAAATTGGCTGAGTGTGTTTGCTCAGACATCCAGACGTTCCTCCCAGCGTCGCTGCTTGTGTTCGAAGGCCAGTCGTAAGAGAGGCCTGGTTTGGACTGTCTAGAGTTACCCTAACGTTGATCAAAGCTGCATGCGTGCTGATCCTCAGTGGCAGTCCTCCAACCATGCTTGGTCTTTCACACCAATTAGAATCGATACAGCACATGGAGGGAGATTTTGTTTGGCTGTTTTTCAGACCCCATCAGGGTCTTGTTCTGCAGCCTCTTGAGTACGGGAGTCAGGTGGCTGAGCGGTTAGAGAATCAGGCTAGTAATCAGAAGGTCGCTGGTTCGATTCCCGGCCGTGTCAAATGACGTTGTGTCCTTGGGCAAGGCACTTCACCCTACTTGCCTCGAGGGGAATGTCCCTGTACTTACTGTAAGTCGCTCTGGATAAGAGCGTCTGCTAAATGACTAAATGTAAGTGGTTGACCTCTAACCCCTGTTCCCTGTGTGTCCCCTGTTTCCAGTGCCATCATGGGCCATAGTTTCCATCGCCTTTGTGGCGGTCATCCTGGTCCTCACCTGTTGTTTCTGTGTCTGCAAAAAGTGGATATTCAAGAAGAAGAACAAAAAGAAGGGCAAAGACAAGGGCAAGAACGCCATCAACATGATGGATGTCACCGACGGGGCAAAGACCGAGGTACTGTCTTTGAACTTCTGCCAACGAGCACCTTTAAGACACATTTACAGTTTTTGAGTTTAAAATTATGTTACTTGTTGAATACTGCAATGTTACATATATCTTGATGGTACTATTTATAGTTTTTGTGGATTCAAGTATAGTGCTAGGA
Organism: Osmerus eperlanus; assembly: GCF_963692335.1. NCBI lineage: Eukaryota > Metazoa > Chordata > Actinopteri > Osmeriformes > Osmeridae > Osmerus > Osmerus eperlanus. The sequence goes on from NC_085034.1 coordinate 5,808,370, forward strand.
TTGACAGGAATGTACACATTTTTAACATGTAGACAAATGTAATTGACTGACACATACACCTACAGTGCAGTCCTTGGCATTACCAGTTGCTGCAAACACTTTATTACTGCGTATTTCACAATGATCACATTTATACACGCACACACACACAACTTTGGTTGACACTGTCACGTCTAAGATGACACCTCACCATTTACTCTAATTACAGGACTGTGTGAGGAAGCCTGGTTTTTAGCATCGCAGAGAGACATTTTAAATCTCTCTTCCTTCTTTCATTTTTTTTTTCTGTTATTAGTTCCTTTTTACTCAGTCTACTCTTTTAGAGATTACTAAGTATGGAATTCTATGGTATATTATGAAGTGGTATCAACCCAGAGAAATGACGTTGGCTAATCACAAGTGAAGGGGAGTACATTTTTCGAGACCTCCCTTTCAATTTCTCAAAGATGATATGGCACACGAACACTTTAACCTCGGTTAGTAAACTAATTGCATAAACAACGATTCTCACTTCATCCCCCCCTTAACGGAATAATTGACAATGTCTGTTTAATTTCCAGTCTGTCCACGCCAGCATCACTTACATTATGAAACACTAATGTTAAGTGAGAGAAGGTAGGCTGATTCAGTGGAATTTAGCAGCAGCAATAACTGTCTCACAATAACACATATGTCCCCAGGTGTCTTTACATTTGACAGCTCTGAAAGGTTAATATGTGGACTTAACATATACTATTAGCAATTAGCAATTAGCAATGTCAACTTTGTTGACACGTAATTGGTTAAGGTAGCTTCTTGTTCGGTTCAAGTGTTCACAAGGGATATCTAGACCTTAAAGAAGGTAAACCAGAGTTCTGACTAACCAGAGCCACCCAGTGAGGCTCTTGATCAAATTACTAAGACTACCTAAACAATAGCATAAGAAACGTTATAATGAAAAGTCCAGTGCTCGACAATATACACATTATCTATCTGGCAATTTTGCTATCCTTCAAAGGAAGCCATACAACAAAATACTTCCGTTTAATAAAATCACACCTCTTCTATTGGTCGTAGTCCCTGAAGGCAGAGCCAGCAGCTCCACAGGCAAGCAGTCATTTCTCCTGGTGTGCCCAGACTCTGGTGTTAACTCCTGTGTGTGGTTGTTTTAATTTGTTTCTCTTCCTTCTATGTCCTCCTTATCTGTGTTGTGTCTGATGACTGTTCGGGACTGTCATTGGCGGTAGGTTCCCAATTGCTGTTGGATCTTTATAAGCCTGCTACTCTGACGTTTCCTAGCCTCTTGACAACAGCATACTCCCCTAGAACCACATATATGTAACTATGCATACAGTTCATGTATATCTACTGTATATATGTGTGTATTCCTGCATATGCACATATATATGTACGAAGGAAGCACTGGGTGCGCTTTGACAAGGTTGAACTACATTGATTTTTCACTCACTTGAGAGTCTCTGATGCCTTTCAATTCATCAATTTGCATTTTCGAACGAGTGCCCATAAGCGAATGTAAAATGATTAAGCAGCTAGCTTCTACTAAATGTTCTTTAATAACGCTCCAATAAGAGTACGCCTCAGTCTGAGCTTTGCACTTATTTATATCGACCTTGAGGCAAAGGCCTTATGCCATTTCCACCACGTAGAGCACAGTGTTTTGAATTAAGCTATAAAACATACTGATCAGACTTTCCATTCCAACATTTACCAAGACATGTAGGAACAGTAATTGCAGGCACCGTTCACGGATATCTGCTTTTTACTTATTCATTTTACTCGCTGTCCTCTCCTTCTCTCTGTGTCCAAGCAACACTGATCATTAGAGCTAAGACAGGAATATGTCTGGGTGCACTTTCAGTGTGCTCACCCTTGCACATGGAGACAGATGGGACAAAGCCAAAATGTACTTCAAAACAAATCAATGTTGTTCATCCTTTTTGCTTTTTACACCAGCAACCTTACAAACTAATAGGGCAGGTTCCCATTGTCCTCCACCCCCTCCCCACAGCACCGACACCTAGTGTAACGCTGGCATGTTGCTTATAGCTACCATCTTCATGGGGTTTACACATGCAGCTGAAAGTTATGGTGGCAATGTGACTGTGTCTCCTAAAAGGGATGTGGAGACTTGAGAATGGGGGTTTACACAAAAGCACTGTTCTGTATCTACTGAGAATGCCCTGCATGCATAATGAAAAGAGAAAGTTTGAGAGTTTGGAAAGGCAACCGTTGACACTTGAATGATGAACCTTGAGAAGCTAGTTGTCTGCCTCTTCAATCGCATGCTTTGTAATGACCAACTGACCCCGCCCCACTGAGGTCATGATCCACCGCCACCCTCCTCCTCCTAACCAGCCAGCGAAGGGCTACTTCTCTCTTCTTCTTCTTCTCTACGCTCTTTTCTCACACCATTTTCTCTCCAGACATTTCCCAGTTGATTAGTTTCTTCCAGAAACTCAATCTGCTTGAAATAACATCACAGGAATAGTCTTGCAATGATCTCTCTCTCTCTCTCCCCTCTCTCTCTTTCTCTTGTCACTGTCCCTCTTTCGCTTTCCCCTCACCCTGTCTTACTTTCTCCAGCTCGTGCACTCCCTTTCTCTCCCTCCTATTTCTCATATTCTTCAAATGACTCCACTTTACTCTCCTTTTTTACTCTCCTTTTTTTCTCTCTGCTCAGTTTTTCAGAACCACATCATCAAGGGTCTTGACCTGAGCATAGAGCATGTACTAGTCTTAACTGCTTTTGTGGTTTAGTGCTTGCTCCCCCCCCCCCCCTCCTCCCAAACTAAAAAAGAAAGGCAGCTTTTCAGGAGCGGGGTTCTGCGAGCAAGCCTGCTGGCAGGCCGTGGGTCTGGGCCACAGTCGGGCGGGGCCCGGGCACTGACACCTCCCGGAGACACTGACTCTTGGTGGGTGTGTCCTTCAGGCCTTGAAGGATGAGGATGATGCCGAGACAGGGCTGACCGATACGGAGAAAGAGGCGGAGCCCAAGGAGGACGAGAAACTGGGCAAATTACAATACTCGCTGGATTACAATTTCACTGAGAATACGGTAAGGGTCCGCTCTCCGAATCGCCCTGTGTGTGTCGTTGTTGAGAAAGGTCCTCCTTCGTAAGTATGGTCACCCGCCCCTCCTCTGTGGTGGTCCATCCCTTCTTCTGCCCCCTCCTCTGTGGTGGTCCATCCCTTCTTCTGCCCCCTCCTCTGTGGTGGTCCATCCCTTCTTCTGCCCCCTCCTCTGTGGTGGTCCATCCCTTCTTCTGCCCCCTCCTCTGTGGTGGTCCATCCCTTCTTCTGCCCCCTCCTCTGTGGTGGTCCATCCCTTCTTCTGCCCCCTCCTCTGTGGTGGTCCATCCCTTCTTCTGCCCCCTCCTCTGTGGTGGTCCATCCCTTCTTCTACCCCCTCCTCTGTGGTGGTCCATCCCTTCTTCTGCCCACTCCTCTGTGTTGGTCCATCCCTTCTTCTGCCCCCTCCTCTGTGGTGGTCCATCCCTTCTTCTGCCCCCTCCTCTGTGGTGGTCCATCCATTCATCTGCCCCCTCCTGAGACGGTTCTGCAGAGCAGGTTATGCATAACCCTGTCACAACATTGCTGCACACCACAAGAGGTTCACGGTAGGCAACTTTGTGTTCCTGTTCATCACTTCCTGTCCTCTTTTTCTAAGGACTAACTTGGGATTTGCAGATCTCTCCCCCCAAAAAATCTAATGTGCTCTTTCAGCCTCAACCAATCGCGGTCCCTGCTGAAACCCATCTGGGTTTTTTCACAGTGGCTGAGTTTTAAAAGTAGAGAGTCTACAGGAGCAGAACAACTTCCTGTTGGCAGATGTTCAGTGACAGATAATAGAGGCTGGGCATGAGCACGGGACTAGATCTCACTGGGCTAGCTAACTCTCTGCCATAAACAAACCTGACAGACTGGGATTACCTGCTAACATGCTTCACGGACCCACAAACACAAACAAACACACGCGCGCACACATACTCAAACAGACACAGACATATACAAACAAATATGCTCACGTGGTATCCTTCTCAAATCAGTTTCCTCAGTGGTGATGATAGCAATAATGATGATTACTGTGATAATTGTGAGTATGCTAGTAATCACAATATTATCATAAGATAATCATCACCAATCATAAAAGGCACCGAACATGGGACATTTTTCACAAGCTGACGTTCGCTGTCAAGCGATGGGAGAAACTAGTCGTTTTGTGTGTGTGTGGGGGGGGGGGACTGTCCAATCACATGTGAAGGACACCTGGAATGTCAGGCCCACCTCGCCCAGTCAGTGGACAGATTAATTCTAGCTGGAGAAGCGAACACAACGAACCTTCTTCCAGTCTGACTTACCTCCAGCTCAGTGACAGGATGAGAGTCAAATAAGAGCTCAAATGGTTTCGTAACACTTGATCAGGTTGCACAGGTTTTTAAATCACAGAGAAACGTAAATGGGTCCACTTGAGGGAAATTGGCATAAGTGATTGTTTCACTCTAACAGTCTAGAGTGTGTGCATGTATTTGTGTGCGAGTGTGCATGCGTATGGATTTTGTTGTAACGTAATCTGCCCTCTTTAGCTGAATAGAGTAAAGTCTTGCTTGAATGGTGAAGTGAGAGGGAGAGAGAGGAAAAATGAGGTGTAAGGTGAAAATTCAGTTTGTTTACTTTGGTTAACCAGCAGTGATGGGTGATGCGGCCAGTGACTCTTGAGACCAGGCTTTTAGTGCTAATGAGAGCTTGGGAAGGGAGCTCGCTACTGAGAGAGAGACAGAGAGAGACAGAGAGACAGAGAGACAGAGAGACAGAGAGACAGAGAGACAGAGAGACAGAGAGACAGGGAGGGAGGGAGGGAGGGAGAGGGAGAGGGAGAGGGAGAGGGAGAGGGAGAGGGAGAGGGAGAGGGAGAGACAGGGACGGGGGAGAGAGGGAGAGCATTGTCCAATAACCCTCAGAGGAGTCCTCACGTGCCACACAAACATTTTACATTTACGTTTACATTTATTCATTTAGCAGACGCTTTTATCCAAAGCGACTTCCAAGAGAGAGCTTTACAAAGTGCATAGGTCACTGATCATAACCACGAGATAGCCACAAAACATTGCGAGTAGCCAAAACATGAAGCACACATTGTGAACAACCAAAATAAGTGCCAAAGGGAAGAACCATAAGAGCATGTAGTTAAACAAGTTACAATTAAACAACATGAACTGCTATAAGTGCAAGTGTACCTGTGGAAAAAGCAAGCAACAATAATAAAAACAATATATCACAGCGAGTACAAAAATTTAAGTCAGTTACCACTAACCACAAGAGCAACAAGTCTCTAAGCAAGAGTCATTGTGATCCTTGAGGAAACTAACATCGGGTCAAGCGAACCATTCCTAAGTACCGTTGTACTCCCGGAACAAGTGCGTCTTGAGCCTTTTCTTGAAGGTGGAGAGACAGTCAGTGTCTCTGATGGAGGTGGGGAGTTGATTCCACCACTGGGGGGCCAGACAGGAGAAGAGCTTGTGTTGGGACCGGGCGGTCTTGAGCGGTGGGACCACCAGGCGGTTGTCTGAAGAAGACCGTAGGTGAGACTTGATGTAGACGGGTGCAGTCCCGTTCACTGCTCGGAAGGTCAATACCAGGGTCTTGAATCTGATACGGGCCATGATAGGTAGCCAGTGGAGAGTGATGAGGAGCGGGATAACATGGGAGCGTCTGGCTCCAAGCAACACAAGCATAACACCGCTCCCTCATCACCATTCCCCATCACGCCATTCATCAGCCTTTTAACACGTCTAACGGGAGACTTTAAGCTTTCAGGAACAAGAGTCAATGGTCTGCATAACCATTTTAAACAGAAATAAATAACCCTCATATGATACTCTCAGAACATCCTCTCTTCTCTACCTGGGCCTTTCTGTCATAGCCCAGCCATACAGGTGACCTCCAAAACAGGACCAGTATTAGGAAACCGTAAGAAAGATTACAGGAAAAGGGGATGTGAGAGTTAGTTTTACATCCCCCTAAGGCATGGCAGCCACTTCTTTGAAGTGTGAGGTTTGTGTGCATGCATGCGTGTGTGTGTGACAGAGAGAGAGAGCGCGCTGTTGGAGTGGGGCCCATTGCAATAGGACAGGACAATGTGCCAGGAGCTGAATCACCAGCATGTCCACGCTGCTTGGTTCTCTGCCCCCCGGACCTCCCGTCTGTGTCCAATATCCCACAAACACAGCGGGGTCACGACCTGGTGCAGGCTGTGCTGACACACTCCCGCTCGTCTGTGAAACACACTTCATGTGTCGTCGCTGTTTGTCCGCTGGCGAGCCTCTTGACGATTGGCTCAATTGCCTTTTTAGAGCCTATCCTGTTTTAATTGCGATAGTGTTCATAATTGTTTGGTACGCACATTTATTTGAAGTGTGTTCATTTTAAGATAAATGTTTTGTTTTTTGACAAACCGCCAATCGACACCCACCCGAGGACGATAAAGTTGAAGGTCGTCCTTCAACAAGCGAAAACAACGTTGACCTCCACTGTCCTCCTCTCTGTGATGATGAGGCATTATGGGTAATGCGGTTCACTGTAAATACACTGTGACACAACGCTGTAGCAAGACATGACACTGAGCCTCTGTTTATGGCTATGCTACAATCGAAGGGACATCACGCCAGGATGAATAGTCACACAGTCACAGAGTGCTGTCCCCCATCTGAGCTGGGCCAAACAAAACTCCAGTATCCAGGTAATTGTACATATTCTCATCGCTTGTTGGGCTATTTTACATGTTTTGGTGAGACCATTTTAGAGTTTTTATATCTGTCTGTGTACAGAATCTCTTAAAAGTATAGTGTCAGTGCAACCGTTTTGTGACAATGTTATGCATTCCCTGACAGTGCATTTTTGCACAAGACAGTCATGATCGAGGACGGTCCATGCTTTTCCCATGGTGCTCCCTGTGTGTGGCGTTGTGGCGTACTTGTGTGTAAACCGTGGGCAGAATGTGTGTGTGTGTGTGTGTGTGGAGTATTCAGCGTGGTCGTCTGTACCGTCCATCAACCCCCATCTCCGCCCTAACCCATCTCTTCAAGAAGACCTTTCTCTGCTGGACTCCCACCACCATCTCTCCTCTGTCAGGTTCCAGCATCTGTCAGTGCACCAAATCCACCCCTTTCCTTTATTGTGCCACATGGTCCACACAGGTCTCTGACAGCTGGAGGGCTCCATGGCTGAGTGGCCCTGTCGCCCTCCAGATTGCCAATTGATGGCAGCCTGATAGGATGTTGATTGACTGACTAGGCGGACCCGTAAGAGGCCTTGAAGGAGGTGTCCCCTGACTGGCAGGTCAATCAGCCTTCCAGGGCCTCCGCTGTGGTTATCAATTATCAGCCCTATGTGGGGGAGAGAGAGAGAAAGAGAAAGATGGGGGAGAGAGAGAGAGACGCGCAGCTAGGTTGGACTCTCACTCTGAGTGACTCTCACATTCGCAAAAAGTCCGGGGAGTGTTATGGCGTGATGGAACATTAATATCACCCACACAACCATCAATTATTCATCATCTGAAGACTTATCTGGTGCCTAAAACGGTTTCTACAGAGACTCGAAACACGATACACTAGACAGATATCCAGTTTAAAGACGGATTCTTGTGCCACACACGCTCGCGCTAGTGACAGGACGGCATATACAATGACTCTCATAGCAAGAGTCCCTCAGTTCAGATGCTCGTCTCAAGATGGTGGTGGAATGACAGTGCAGGCTTTGCTGGCTGCTGTTAGCTGGGCTGGAGTGGTACTGACTCGTGTCTCCGCTCTCCCTCTTTTCATCTCCCACGCTCCTCTCAGCTCATGGTAGGGATCATCCAGGCTGCCGAGCTGCCTGCTATGGACATGGGAGGCACCTCTGACCCCTACGTCAAGGTCTACCTGCTACCGGACAAGAAGAAGAAGTTTGAGACCAAGGTCCACAGGAAGACCCTTAACCCTACCTTCAACGAGCAGTTTACCTTTAAGGTACAGTACAGTCTGAACACAAATACGGTGTGAATTATGTGTAGAGACATCTTGTATGCTAGGTATGCACAGTATACATATGTAGTACAGATTGTAGTTGCAGTAGACTGTTTGTTAGTTCCACTGACAAACTAATTTGCATGCAGTGGTGGATTCTGTGAAGGTGTAGAGACAGCGACCAGCTGGCACATTAACAAGCTCCTGACAGACTGCCTCACATACAAACACACACACACACAGACACACACACACCAAAGTGGTGTGATTTGGATTAACATAGGCAGATGCACCTTTCCTGCCTTGGCCTAGATTTGAGCAAACATTTCCCAGTCTTGAATGTGTGAATGTTACCCTGTGGTGGAAAAGTTTAGTCACTCAACCAGCGGGGGTAGAAATCCACAGATGTCTGTCTGCTGTGAGAAATAAGCAGCTTGTGGCAAGTTTTCTATACGGGTGCCAACTTTTCTTCTATTCCCGTCTCTGGAATACATTAAACGTGTAGACTATGAAGACGAAGGAATCCCAGTCCCACAGTTCCACAACCAGCCTGTAATTCCAAGTGTGCAGGTTATTGAAATGAAGGAGTCAGTAGAGTGGCTGTGAGATAGCGTCAAGGACAAACCCTGGGCGCTTATCTCTTCTCCAGCCAATCAAGCAGTTTGTCGCTGTGTTGTGACAAGTCCACATTGTATAATGAGTTTTGTCTTGAAAAATGTCTCAATTGGAGGCAATCAGGAAATCAAAATCCCAGACAGCATGCTCACAATCCCCCCAGCACACTCACACACACGCACATATCTTTTTCACCTTGCCCGCAACACCAACACTCCAGAACATAAATACACACCGAGGCACACACACTTGCTGGATCGTAATACACATGAACATGAACACACACACACTCACTGTCCCTGAATCTGCTCCAGATCAGGCAGTCTGTCAGTGACAGGGATGGAGGAAGCGTGTGTGATTGATTAGCTAGGCTCTACATTCTCAACTTCCCCAACACACTCTTCCTGATCCCAAGTCCTTGACATGTAATTACCAGCACCTAGCAGGACTGCTCCGATTCACTGAGTCTATAAGGCTGGACACCCATTTGAACTACATGCTTACCAGTACAACTACCATTCGTCAGTATCAATAGTTAGTGTTTTATGCAGATTTGTATTATATTATAAACTCATCAATTGATATCGGTTTATTCAGACACCGTGCACTCTCCTGTTTATTCCAGACCTGGACTTGAAACGTTTCAGCCAACCAGCCCTCTTCAGTGGTGTGACCAGTATGGCTTTTAACTCCCTCAGGTGCCCTATGTGGAGCTGGGAGGCAAGACTCTGGTGATGACCGTGTACGACTTTGACCGCTTCTCCAAGCACGACGCCATCGGCGACATCAAGGTGACCATGAACAAGGTGGACTTCAGCCATGTGACGGAGGAATGGAGGGATCTGCAGAGTGCTGAGAAGGAGGAGGTAAGGCCACAGAAGAAGACATCTAACAGCTGCTAAAGAGGGTTGATGTCGAGAAAAAACGCACCATTTCAGATGCAATTGTTGTTGTTTTTCTGACAATAATCATATTATTGTGTTAAACACGTGTTGTTGAGATGCCATTGCAGGTTGAGGGGCCATAGCCTGGGTAATCTCTCTCTTATGGAAATGTCAACCCTCCATGTGTTCCCTTCCACTAATAAGAGTATGGCTTCCAGCCTGCAGTTGGGGATATTCAATTTTCATGGTAAATGTCATGGCATTATAGCATTTAAACATTGGTTGCTAGGAGAACTTGTTTTTTGTGCTCAGTTTATGTGAAGGTTAATTATAACACTTTCTGAGGCCTGATGCTGCCAAGTAGTTGAAGGGCAACAGTGAAGGTTGAAGCCTGTCCGTGTTGCGCTATACGCTGACTCCGTGTCAGACAGCATCCCTGTACAATTTCATGCAAGGCTTGAGACGTTGTAATACTGCCTTTAAAGCTAGAAAGTGCCATTGACTGTCTTTTGGTGAAATTGCCACTTTCACTGAAGAGTCGAGCCAGTGTTTCAACTTGCCGTAGTCAACTCTGAAATGTGGTCATTATGTAAGGACTTTATGTGTCACAGAATCCTTGCGCCATACCTAGGTGACCGTAAGGGACAGTAGTGCATGTGATATGGGAAAATCTTTGCTAAAAGTTGTGCTTGTTGATTCAGAGTCTTGGATAAAAGTGGGTAGGGTGATAAACAGACATACTTAACAACTTCGACCTGCTTCAATAGCTGCAAATTACAACCAACAAAGGTCATGCCAAACGCAGGCTCTCTCTGGGATGGCTAACAACAACTGAGACTCTATATCCATTCTGTAAATAGTCATTGCAGTGGGTTCAGCTATTTCAAACACAGTCAGATTTTCATGAAGCCAGTCCTTTGTAAACCTCAAAAGAGCTTGTACGCTTTGAGGTACTGGTATTTCCCTGACAAACTGTCCTCAAAATTGCATATTCTGTCAAGAATGGGGGGAAAAAAGATTCACAGCAATGTCCCTTCAGTAAATGTGCTTTTCATCCTCGCAAAAGGAATTGAAATAATGGACATGTTATTCACCTGCGAACGACCTGTCTCTGTCATTCATCACGTCAGCCAAGCTCACCTCAGAGTATACATACAAACTGTGTTTACACAGTGAAGTCTACATCCTCAACCTGTCATACCAAACATGAACAGTTCAGCAGAGAAGAGGTTCTCCCAACTCAAAAGGCTGTGGCTGGCCTTTTTCAGTTATTCATGGAATACATTAGAGTGTGATTGGCGCTCCAGACAAGCGTGATTAATATCGCAGTCTCTCTCTAGCTCTCAAGCCAGTCTCCCAGGAGTGTGTATTTATGTTGATTAAACTGAAGTTGCAGTCATTAAGGTGAGAGTCTATTTAGGCATTGTGAGGTTTTGTAGAGAGGTCTAGCTGCTGGACAGAATGGTGAAATGAATGGGACTTAATGATGACAGTCCTGGGTTGAAACACAGCCACTGACTGCCCCCTTCTACTACACACAATCCTGGCAACCCTATTACAATCCCCCCACATGCTATTAAGCTGCAGTGGGAAAATGGGATGTGATTATAACTGGATGAAAATCCTTACATATAAAACAAAAGTCGATATGCAGGCCTATTTAGGCAAAAGGTGATTTATAATGGTTGTTGTTAATGGCTGTTTTCAGTCAGTGGTAATGCTATTATATGAGAGAGTTATTGAGTGCTCGTCTGTTCCCCTTGTTACACTGAGTAATGCTAGAAATAGGTATCAGGTTCTGTTCCCAGTATGATTACTATCATTTATTTTGTTGCTGATGTGTGTGACACAATAGAATGATTGAAGTACTTGGTAATGGCTCTTTAGCGAGAAACAAACCTTATAACCTTGGCAATTTTCCAACCTCCATGTTGTCAAACTAAACAGTTCTAAGCTCACAGCATGTAGTGAAAGTTTCTGGAGACAGCATTGTATAAGTCCCTTGACAAAACACTTCAAAGTGATAATGGGTACTGGTCTTGATAATGCATTTTTGATTTGATTTTTCAATCTATGATTAACCGGTCTGAAACCGCCATCTTCCTCTTTCTCTCACACAGCAAGAGAAACTTGGAGATATCTGTTTCTCTCTGCGATACGTCCCTACTGCTGGAAAGCTGACCGTGGTCATCCTGGAGGCTAAGAACCTGAAGAAGATGGACGTGGGAGGCTTGTCAGGTGAGCCAAGATGCTCCCAAGCCCCCCGCCCCCCCAACCTGTTTCAGCCCTTGAAGTCATTGGAGTCCTTTCTGTGTCTGTTGTTTCATTATAACAGAGCGTACTGCAGTTTAAACTATCGGTTTTATGTGGTACACATTGATGTACATTGTTTTCAATTGCTATCTTCACGACAGCCTCATATGTTGTGTCACAAAATGTACCTTTGGCTCCAAATCTCTCTGTCTTTCTCTGAGTTTCCCTATCCCTACCCAACCTGCAAAACATTGCAAAACCAAGCCAACTTTGGAACTGGGTACATTGATAGGAAGAAGGCTTTTTCTCTTAGAACAACTCTATTGTATTGTCTTGCACAATTCCCTGTGGAGACACCAACACAACTAGGCTAGAGCCAGGCTCCCAGAAAGGATCATTTGTGTGGGAGGAAACAGACCACCACCTAGCAGACCTGCTGTTGTGTGGGAGAAAACACACATATGACCGCTAATGATCGCTGTGGGCCGTAATGATCACGCTGAGGCTTCTACATCGAAGGAGGTCCCAGAGCTATCACTGAAAGAGCTTTGAAATTCCAGTGTCCCCATCTAGACTGACCCTATTTTTTATTTTCAATTTTCAACACACAGGTCCCCTCTGGAAATTGAGCCAAGCACCATGGTAACCGAATGTGTCACTTGTTAGAGGGGTAGAACTCACATGCATGTGTGTGTGTGAGTCTGCGTGTGTGTATGAATCTATCCAGCACTGCCTCAAATCACACAGACTCAGGTCACTAGGGGGCTCAGGGGCTGACGATGACATGATGGACATCAGACACCCCCCCCCCCCCCCTCAATGCTTCATCAGAAATCCTACACCGCCATTCAGGTTTCCCATGAAGCAACTCATTTTCTGTTCATATTCTCTTTTCATAGAACGTCAGGTCCAAATTGCAGTTCATTTCCTGTGGTTGAGAGTGAGACCCAATTCCTTAGCCAGTTGTGTGCGTGTCATTTCCTGTTGTGGAGAGAGGCTCAGCTCTATAGCCGGCTATGTGCGTGTCATTTCCTTGTACATTTGACTACTCCATTCATGCACCATGAATAGGATTGCACGTTAGTGATTCCTCTCTCCACCCATACACAGTTGCGCACACACATCAAAACACATACAACCATGTTCACATGCTCACCAACTCACCCACCATGCACCCTCCAGTCCATTTCTCTGCCCGTCTCTAAGTACCCCCCCTCTACTCCCCCTCTCTTCCCCCTCTCTCTCCTCTTGTCTCCCTCTCCTGTTCTATTTCCCTCTCCGCCTCCTCTTTCCCCCTCTCCTCCTGTTCTCTCCCCTTCTCTTCTTTCCCTCCCCCCCCCCTCCTTCTCTCCCTTTATTTCCACTTCACCGCTTCAGACTTTCTCCACTGTAATTATCATGCACCTGGCTCCCTTCTCCCCACTCCTGAGAAGCCGGACCAGGCCCATCAGAGCCCGACCACCCCACGATAGCACTCTGCACATTAACCCTCGTACTGCCTTCGGGTCACATGACCCAAAGGTTCATAACGAACCATCGTTGTGTTTACCCAATTTTACCCAATACAAAAACAAATTAAAATAATTTTCTTTTAACCTTTGCAATGTGGGGGGTCTGAGACAGCCTAGCTGTTAAAAGAAAATGCTTCACTTTGTCTTTGTATGCGGTAAATTTGTCGCAATACGACGGTGGGTCACAATGACTGATGGGTCAGAATGACCCGAAGATAACACAAGGGTTAAGAGCCCAGGGTTTTCTCTCATCTGTCAGACAACCGCGGGTAGCCATTAGGCCTCCAAAAAACACTCATTTGCTGCTTTTTTATGCCGCTACCAGTAGCTTTCACCTGTGTCCATTTGCATGGCAGGATTGGCCACATCCTGAGCTGTCAGTCAAACTGACGAGCTAATAGGAAGGCAGGCGGGGAGGTGGTTTGAGGACAAGACATTGACTTTGGAGCTAAAGGGGAAATAGACAGAAATAGAAACATGGATTGACATTTAGTGCTTGTGTGTGTGATAATCCATACTCCCTACTAATTTGAGCATGTTTTATGTATACAGTAGTGTGTGCTTAACAGGTCAGAGTTGAGTGATGTCAGGGATTTCAGCTTGACTGTATGGTAATAGTGGCGTGGGTTTCCATCATGTTTGCCTGGGAATTCTGATTACCATAGTAATAACATGTGGTGTACTGACTTACTAGGTGGATGTTTGGGGGTTCGTGTGAGAGAATGTGAATGTTGTATCAGACCTTGTGATGGTCATAGAATAAATTAATATTCATGTTTTGTGGTGAAATGTAAATTCTGACATTTCTCATGATTACCTTTGATACTTCTGATTTGATTGAAAAATCCATTGTTTTCTCTGTAGAGGCCATGTGGATTTTACTCTAGCTCTGTTTTAAAAGAAAGCCAAAAAATATATATTTTTATAATATGTCAAAAGACATTTATTTTACTTTACTTTACTTTTATGTTTATTAGAAATATGTTTTTAGATATTTTATAATTTGGTAAATGGTCGTATAGTCTCGTTTGTCAAAAATCTAAACATACCAAAAATCCAAAAACTTGCCTAATTTTCTTTTTCGCTCCTCACTAAGAAAACAAGTTGAAGAAGTCTGATTTATATTTGTTTCTGAGAGAGAAGATTTATAGTGTGAGGACAAGGAAGTTATCCTGAAGTGCACAGTATGTGGTTTCTGGAGTCAACTTCAAAGCCCTAACAGATGGATGAACTAATAGGCATGTGTGTAATAACAACCATTTGAAACTATCTCTTCTCATGCCACAGACGGAGCTTGAAAGAGATTAATTGATGGAATGTGATGAGTAGTTTATATGGAGTTCCAGAAGGTCTGCATGAGTTAACTTCTAGAATCTTCCCTCTCCTGATTGACTAGTGTAATTACAGCTCTGCTGATGAAACATACAGTAGGTGTTCTCATTAACAGAAGTATCATTTTTAATAATTTTTGTTTGGCCTTTAAAATATGTGCTGCAGTGTTGTTACTAAAACAACTAGAGCAATACTATAAATTCAAGCTTAAGCTTTGCTAACCATTCAGACCGTTACACAAACATACATATTATTTAATTGGACAGGCAGTCTCATTCTCAGTGTTGCATTGCACAGCACAAGATTGGTGAGAACACTAGTTCTGGTTAATGAGAGACTATCATGATAAACTATTAGACCATTGTTTCAAAGTCACCACTGCCTTGCAACTGCACAATTCATACTTTTCCTTAGTTTCTATAAACTCCGTAGAAAGTGACTCAGTGGATTAACTCCCACTATGTGACCATCACTACAGTGAGTTGCTTCAGGTTGAATGGAAACTTTACTTCACAAAGCCTCTTGAAAGGTTTACATGCAGCATTGTGATAGTAGTTTACCATTCAATTTATGGTATGGGCCTTAAAGGTACATAGGGGGGCCTATAGAAAATATCCCTTTAAATAAGAACATAACAAAGCTAATGTATATGACAACCCTTGACTCGTAACTCACTCTCGCTCTGACATGTACTGTTGTCAACCCACATTATGGGTTGTGAGGTCCATTAAGGCAGTACCACATAGTACCTGTATTATCAAAGGCAAGTACTGTATCAGTCCTGTACCCCTGCAGTAGTACTCTAAGCTCTAAGTGTAAGATAAAGAGGTGTAGTGGTGGGGCTTTGGATGAGGACAGGGACACTAATGGGGATATTGTCTGTCGCGTGGCAGCCTCTCGGATATCGAGGCTGCTTATAGCAGGGTAATGGCCCTCGGTGGGGAGGTTATCATATCACACAGGCCTGGGTCAGTAATGAAGCCGAACTACTGCTCGCTCACACACAGGTGCACGTGCGCAAACAAACACACCCATGGAAGCACACACACAAACACACGCACACCATCAGCATGCTTCTCATCTGTGGCATTTTTTGTTGTTTTTGTTTGGCAGGCTTTGCTCCTGCCTGGCTGGTTAAAAGAGAGCTTCTGGACTCTGAGCTATTACAGATAACATTACTGGACATAGTGAAGGGCAAGGGGTCTGTTGGGCCATTACACCACAGGACTAATGAGTAGGAAAGCTATTTGGAGGTGATTAGTGGATGTCAAACTTTGTTGTTCTGTGTGGGCAATGCGTGGGTGCACATCGTCTTTGTCAATGACTCTTTTTTTTTTCAAGTGTGTGTGTGTACGTGGCCTTTTGTATGAGCGTTTGTGTGTGTCATGTCGGATCCAAAGCAGTGAGACTGAGATGACAGTTGGGCTTGGGTGCCCCTCCTCCATAGCTCATCTAAGATGCTGGGATGGGAAACTAAGATGACAGCTGAGCTATATATAACCTGGTTGTGTTGATGTTCATTCAGACTCAGCCAGATCCTTCACCCTCGACTCTGGAGTAGACACAGTTAACACTCTTCCTTTACCAAGAAGGCTTTTGGTTTGTATGATGATAAATCGCTCAAAAGATTTTATTATGACTGACATTGATAGCCTGTCCCGTCATTCACTGTCCTTATAAGCAGTAATTAGCGATCAATAATTAGCAACAACCTTAAAAACTATTTTTGGTGAGATTTGAGGTGGATGTGTCAGACAGGCTTGGTTTGAAATACAGGAACTGTTTGTCTGGAAATGTGTTACATTATGTGTTTGTAGAGAGGCTCTGCTTTAGGCCGCTACACAGATTTATCATATGAGACAGGTTCTGGTATTGGCCCATTCACACCTGCACCTGACAATCTTTTTGAGAAACTTGCTACTTCCTGTTCACTGGCTGCGCATTATCCACTGGCATCGCATTTCTCCATAACACCTTGGCCCAGAGCGAGGAACAAGTGACATACTCTTGCCTCCATGGCACACCCTCTCTCAAACACACAAACAAGAAAAGCGTTAGCTGTTAGTGATGCACCCATTGCAACAGCGGCAAAGCCACTCATCCACAAAATAGAGATTACAGTCGTCTGTGATGAATCGGCAAAATTAGCCGGATATGAGTTGTGCTGAGCTTCTTCAATAACACAATAATACCCAGTCTCCCTCATCTACCAGCTGCAAAGATAACAGGTGCCTGGATAGCGCTGTCACGATGCAATGATGTTTTTCCAGCGGCAAATGGATAGGTTATCAGTGATCGACCCGGCGGTTTGTTGTGGTGTGTGTTCAGTCTCAGTCCCTGAGGAGAGGAGGGAACTCTTTTCAGAGTTGAGAGGCGGCTGAATTAGAGTCAGACAAGTGTTCCGAGGTGGGCGACAGTCTGAATTTGAAGCAGTGGGAGATCAGAGAAGTTTGGAGATAGAGATGGAGGAAGTGATCCTCAGGGCCTGTCTCTTGTTTGGTGTCTTTTTTTTCTCTTCTAGATGGAGCTCTGTCACTGCCCGACTTGCTGCTTGTGTGTATCTCTGAGATCTCTGTCCTGCCTCTGTCTCCCCTTAGTTGTCCACTCATCTAAACATGCATGAGGAAACATAGATATATTTTATAAGTTTGCCCAGCAGTTGTTCATGAACAAACATATATATATATATATTGTATAAGTTTTCCCAGCAGTTGTTCATGAGGAAAAATATATTTTATAAGTTTGCCCAGCAGTTGTTCATGAGGAAACATATATTTATTTTATAAGTTTGCCCAGCAGTTGTTCATGCATTGATGGAGGTCAGACCAAAGTCTCAAAGTTGTTGTTTTTTATACAAGAGACAGTTCAAACACAAACTCTGGGGGATCAAATTGAATTGTTGGTGACAGGGATGAAACCTAAGGGGCAGTTGATGGAAGAAAGAGATTAAACAAGTGATAATATGCCTGTGTGATGCACAATGTCCGACCATGGAGAAGATTCTCATTTAGATACAATTCCGCCCATTCTCTTCCCACACACTAATACGCATTTACACACGCACACATACACACACACACACACACATAGACGGTCTTCTGTTTGCTTTGTCATCATACAGCTCTCCATCCCAGTGGGAGATTAATAAAAGTCACAATGGACACCAGCTTCAGGAGAAACCTCCCTTTATCTTTCTATCTCCCACTCCATCTTTCCCTCACTTTATCGCTCCATTTGTCTTCTTACAATTCCTTTCTCTCACACTCTCTCTTTCTCTCGGTCTTTCTTTTTTTCTTTTCTCTCCACCTTTCTTTCTCTGTTGCTCTTTCGCTCTCTCTCACACTCGCTTTCTTTCCCTCTTTTTTTCTTTAACTTTCTCTTTCTCTCCGCAATTCTGATTTCTCTCCCTATGTGCACATAAGTCTAGGATGAACAGAAAACATTGCAATCAACAATTTTTCCTCGAAATTGGATTGCAGATTAAGGTAGTTAAGCTTGTCCAATATTTGCTGTATCTAGAAATCCCACAGATTGTAAAGGGGACATAGCCTTCTCAGTACTTCCCATGAGCACAACACATGAAACCTATAAAGACAGTTAGCGCCTGGAAACCATCAATAAATATAGGTTATAAGTAGGAATATTTTAAAAGCGAGAGACATTTTTTAAGGACTGAAGCCACACTGATGCTTAGCTCTCCATCAAGAAGCATAATATTGGATTTCCATCACAATGCACTGTTCTGTCCAGTTACAATATTCTTTATTTAATTTTTTCATACTGTTCATACATAGCTTTTTCTAAGAATGCATCCTGTATCCAACTGGTCACTGGTCTCTCGGCTCTCTCCTCCTTGCTTATGATTAGAATTCAGAGGGAGTAAACAAATCACAGAACATTAGCCCAACATCTTGATTGCTAATGATAAACCTATAAGATTGATGGTTGGGTTTGTGTCTCTTTGAAGGACCCTCAACCTGATTACCAGAGAGAGCAGGAGAGCGTGTGTGTGTGCTTGTGTGTGTGTGTGTGTGTGTGGCAGGGTAAACAGGGCGAGAAGGGTTGGTCACAGCTGGCTGTCCTTTCAACTCAAGGGGCTTGAGAAGACATTTTCGGGAAATTAAAATGTGTTGCTTAGGGAAACACAGAGACGTAAACATAATCCATTTTGCCGCAGTCCCAAATCTTTCCCTTAATTATTTCCACACTAACAAACAGTAGTTTCTATCACCATGTGAAGAAAAACAGCTGTTTTTACTTTGTGTATGGTCTTGTGTATCTGAAATACCATCTGGATACACAAACATTAGTTTGTTATTTAATTTTAGTTGTTTGTCAGTAAAGCAATCTGCAAACTCTTGCTTTAGAAGTTAATAGCAGTTTTCTGCCAAGTTTTTGTAACCTGACCCTCTATTTTCTCCTCAGACCCATATGTTAAGATTCACCTGATGCAGAACGGCAAGAGGCTGAAGAAAAAGAAGACGACAATCAAGAAGAACACCCTGAACCCATACTACAACGAGTCCTTCAGCTTTGAAGTACCATTTGAACAAATCCAGGTAAATTGGACCAGTATCCCCATGGCCTTATATCACTCAGTTACAGTTATTACAATGTGCCATTAGAGCATACTATAAACTAACGCTGGTTCAGTTCAATGGAACATCTGATAAGCCTGTAAAAGTTGCTTAATCTTCTAGAAGAGCTCAATTTCTAATCTTCATCAATAATTTTTGATTGTGCTCTTCGGAAGCGTGGCACCACGGTACAGACTGTACAATGATTTCAGATGAAGTGACGAGGACGTTTTCATTAGTCCCATGATCATTCCTTTCATAATTTCCATTGTAATTAAAAGCATTATCACAAAAAAATTTGCAGTTTGACAAGACAATTGTTCAGAGTAGTGGTGAGGCAATTTTCCACACATCAATGACTACAGTGAATGCTGAAGGCACACTACAACTTGTCTATAAACACTCAAAAGCTCTTCATAACAAATTAAAATCCATATTATGTTTTGATCGCAATTCAGTACCGGCTATAGAAAATGTCCAGTACTATGACACTTCAATGAATTAACCACAATTGAAAACAAAGAACATGGAAAGAAAGAAAAAAACTATTATATAAAGACAATTACAGAAGGTAAAGTTCATGGACATTATGCTGAAAGGAAATAACTAAATGGTGTCAGTGCCTGGGGTATAAAGAAGGTAATTGCCTAAAATTGATTTTGCACTTCACACCTCGGAAACCACGAGTTTGGTTCTACGAGCCTTTGATTCAATTATGGAGACGAACCTTAGCTATTCTGTGTGGATGCCAGTTGGAACCTCCCAATCGGACAGAAAGAGGACACTGTGTTCTACTATTCGTTCCATCCTTTAAAGGGATTGTTCACCCCAATTCAAAGTATCTAAGATGTTTTTAATGACTCACTCTGTAAGTAATTACCACCCCTTTAAAAGCCCACCTAACCCCACCTCAATCTGGGGACCTTGTTCAGTGTTTCATTACATGGCATATTAGGCGTGCCTCAATGAACACTGTCTCCTCACACACATAGGAGATGGGCCAATTCTTACGCGTTGTACTGCTTCTAAACTTATTCAGAGATCTGTTTATGCACATATTCATATTTCCTGCCAATGCTCGACACATACGTCTTCCTGCTCTGCCACGACACTTTGAATGAACACATGCTGAGGCTGAAATCTTGACCTCTGAGTAAGCTGACAATCTGTTGTATGTTTGGCTTTGCCATGATTCAGACTTGCTCTTACATGGCATTTATCGCTAATGAACATTCCATGTCCGCCTCAACGTCTAAAAGCTACCTTAGTGAGTAAGCAGGCAATACATTCGATTCAGGACCATTTGACAGATTGACGGCACAGTCCAATTGCTCACAATAATTGTACTTTTAGACATAGCGCACCTCTGACTTCAACTTTGAAAGACAGTTAATGTGAAGAGATGAAGCTTGGAGAGCAGTACGACGTCTGGAGCGAAGCCATTGAACACTGTTGACAAAAGTGTTCCCCACCCCTCCCCCTCTCTCCCTTTCCAGAAAGTGCAAGTTGTTGTAACTGTTCTGGACTATGACAAGATCGGCAAGAACGATGCCATCGGCAAGGTCTTTGTGGGCCTCAATAGCTCGGGCACGGAGCTCCGCCACTGGTCGGATATGCTGGCCAATCCCAGGAGACCCATCGCCCAGTGGCACGTCCTGAAGCCAGAGGAGGAGGTGGACGCCCAGCTCTCCACCAAGAAATAGGCAGGGCCCCTTTCAGCACCTGTCCTGTAGTGTTCCTTAGCCAGTATATGTAAATACCTCAGTGATACATGGGTCCATCCAATGTCAATCCTCCCCTTGTCATGAAACCCCCAAACCCAAATAATACCCAGCTTCATACTGACTCGTCTTATCGGCCCTCTTTTCTAATTGTTAACGGTTCTTTAAAAACATAGCCCTAGGCCCCTTAGAATTCCTGTCCTCCCTTCTCCCCCCTACTACCGCCTCTGTTTTAACTTGTGTTTCTATGTCAGGTTCTGCCCCCCTCCCAAACCCCTCTCCCCCTTTCTCTCTCAACCCAAACTGTGTTGCTCATCTTCATGCCCTTGAGCCCCCTAACCAAATGCCCCCTTCTTTTAAGCAATATGATCTGTATAGATAGCGCATGACTGAAAGAATTTATTGTACCACAGTTGTATATATCAGTATGCAGACAAAAATGATTTCTAGTTTGTGTTTGTATGTTGTTACCCATTTCCTAATCTGTGTATATCTTGATGTTTTTAATAAGATATCTATTTTAAATTATGTAAATGCAGATATAGAGGAGAGCCGATATTATATATTACAGGAATTTAAAATTCAACCTTATTGCATTCCAGTAAAAAATATCAACCTGCAAAATGCTAGTGGAAGTATACTCACAGTATAAAGGACCGTGTCTGACTTTATGTTTACTAATGAAACATCACAGGAGAAAAGAATATGAATATAAGCATAAAAAACACAAAATACTCGGCCATTAACTACTATGGTTCCTTGGGAATTATATGCTGCTGACAATTATACAAGCACATGATTTCTTAACTTTTTGTACTAATATCTCTATCAAAGCACCTATGTGTTATTGCAGAATAATGAGAATTTTTCAAGTTGATGCAAACCGATTAGCCTTCCTTTTATTATCATTTGGGCAAGACTAAGCATCATGATGTGGTCTGTTTCTTTCAAGTGAAATGCAGTAGGTCCTGATTTTAAAGGCCATCTTTTGCATAAAAGATCTGTACTTTCTTTAGTTTCCTGGCAAGTGGTCCTTTTTAAACCCAAAGTTTATTTAATCAATCCCCCCCACCCCTGCAACTGCCCCCCTCTCCCCCTATAAAAAGCAACAAGCTGTAGCCATTGTGTCCTTAGCTTGTTTAACAATATGTTGTTAACTGCTTATACTTTCAACAGCCTAGTTGCTGGAAATTACGTTCAGGCTTTTGAGTACAGTCTCCAAGATGGAACAAAGACTTTAGACTCTAGCTTTAAAGATGACTATTTTTTAGATCAATTCAGCATCTGAATATTTTTAGTAAACTGCATGATTTTTTTTACAATATTTGCTATAGACTGGGCTGGGGTGAGATCTACCTGTACCAGGGGACGTCTAATGAGATTCCCCTGCCTTCAATTAGAGAGAAAAAGTAACTTAAAGAGAGTACCATGTTGGGTCAGTATACAGTTTTTGTACTGTATATTAATGGACGTGAAGTCGGTTTCTAAACACTGCCATTTTCAGGGAGGTTACAGTTGTAAGCAATCCCTCTCTCCATGCATACTCCCACTAAAAAGTGGTTGTAGCTTTGGTTTTATGGGAACAATGTCTTTGGCTGCGATGGTGCCCTGAACAGCATTCTTTGCTTTGCGTTGCCTTCACAAAGTGACAATAGAGCTAGCCATGTTTTACTGCCAATCTTACATTTTATGTGGCTACTGTTTTGCACTGGATGTCTTTGAACCGATAATTGCTTGTTGACTTCTTTACACCATTTTTGGACTATGTTGACTGGATTTATTTCAGGATTTTTCATCCCAGGGGAACTTCTGTCCGATAGTTCTTCTGGTTCTTGGTATTTGCTTAAAGGTACATGAGAGCAACATATCTTCCTTGAGTCGATAGTAGTTAAGCCAGTTTTATATGTTTTGGCGCAGGAAAACATCAAGAGGAAAATGGGATTTGAAAAACAACAACCGTACAAGTTTATTGTCTGCCTCAATGATTATATTAGTCCTTCACTACGGGTCCAGAACAGGAAGAATAAATAAGAAGTTTGAATCCATGAAATCCATCAAGTCTCTTATCTTGGAGGAACCTCTTGCATATACTCAATGCTAGCTTCAGGAGAAGTTTCTAAATGTTTTCAATGTTATTGTGTAGTTGATAGCACTATTATGAAAAAGCTATTTGTCATTCCATATGAGTCTCTGAGGACTGCTTTGTGTATCACTGTGACTGCCGTGTGTGCTTAGAGATGTAGGCTTATCAGTAGGTAGCAATCCAGTTTGTTCTGTAGTGATGTTGTGATGCCATTTCCCTTCTACATGCAGAGAGAGAGAGAGAAAGAGAGCATCGTCAGTTTTAACATCTCTGGGCTGGCTGGCTGATCGATGCAGCTGTACACAGACTATTTTGATGTTTTGAGAGCGAGGACGTGTCGCTCCACACAGCATTTTTTTGAGCACTGTGCAATACTTGTATGTTCATCCCATAGTGTTATGTGGGTGGTGTTGCCCGAGGAAAAAAAAAACTACAGAGGAATACGAAGAGGAGATTCCTCTCCAGTAAAATGGTTAGGACGCAGCACATGTAGATTCTGTGTAGGTTGTAGCTTGACATGATCCTCTGTTTAGGGTTCCTCGCTTTTGTTCTGGTTACTTTTGTCCTTTGTACACAGTTCCAGCATGAGAATTATCAGGAAGCAAGAAAGAAAAAATAAGAAAAATTTAAATCTGCTCATAAATTACATTCATCTACCCCCTTCCCCTTCAAAACGTATCATGTACATAAATGCAAAAAAATATGAAAACAAGTATATAGATATAACCTGAACATGTACTGGATCATCATGATCCACATATGTATACAGTATCACATAACACTTGCGTCCTTTTCTCTCATTTGTTGACTTCCCTATTGACAACCCTTTTATATTTGAGATGAAAACTCTGAATGTACAGTATGGACTGTGTGTTGGTGTTAATTACTTTTACTGTGAGAGTAGATGTATTTGGCTCTTATTCAGTCGTTGAAAGAAAATGTTGATTTGTGTGTTTCTTTTTTCAATATGCTTAATTTATTTTACCGCCCTACAGGGTCACAACTACCCCTGACAACTATTCCAAATAGATGAACATACTTGTAGGTACCTAATCCCATAGCAATGTGTCTTGAACTGAGGGACTGTGTTTATTTAATTTAACAGAAAGAATACTTTACCTGATCAATTATAGAACGGCATGTTGGAATGAAACAATGGAGAAATGTGTCTAAAAACGACAGTACACAGGTGTAATGATTACCATAGAAGGAGCATTATAGTAAAATCAGTCAAATTATACTGTAAGTAAAATAATTGTAAACTCACACCCACTAGGGATCTCAGTGAAATACAGCATTGCAGAGTGCATGAGATTTTAAGGTGTAGGCCTATACCAAAAGAAAAGCCATTACTTGCATTATACTGCAATGTTGCTCTTACTGATCCCTACCACAGCATGCCAACAGCCCCCCCAACACGTCTTATTGAGGACTTTTAAAATCCCATTTGCTGTGTTACCAGGGACCTATTCACATTGATTCTCTCAAACAACAATGACAAAAGCCACACTAACCTATAAAGACAAAGCTGTGTAAAGTATTAGAATCTGATGCTGTAGAAAGATCCTAGTTGCCTTTGTGTATATCAACTGCCTGCTTGAGTATTTTGTGTGTGGAAATTTTCTCTGTAATCTTGTAGAACTGTTTGGGGTGTATTTCCTGCCATATCGTTCGCAGTGACTGCGAGCTGACAGTTACATTGCTGTGTATACCTTCATTTTTGACGAGGTGTTTTACAGTTTTGTTTCACTTTGTGTAGTGATTCACTCTGTGGAGTTTTCTGACTGTTGTTATATAACTTCATATACACAAATGATCAATAAAAATGTTTTATTTCCTGTTGATACAGAACCTTATCGAGTCTCTTATTTTTATTTCTAATTTCACTATGCCAAAAGACTCTTTCAATTAGTATGATGAAAGATTAACACAGTCTATACCACAATCTTACCCAGTGTCTTACTGGGTGTTGTCCAAACTTTATTACAGAGATAAACCGCCATAATTCAATCAAAAGTAGATCATGTATAGACCTGGATAAAACAAAAGAGATCCATGTGAAAAACCGTGTTGAGGGGCTGACTATAAAGTCCTTGCGCGTTTCAATGATAGACAGTCTTTGCTGCCATCTACAGGATCGCATAGAACAGAACACAACTGATTATGTCTTACTAACAGTCATTATCATAGGCTACTAGTGGGCAAACGTCTCAACATTCAGAAAAACAAAATACATTTAACAGTAGATTGTCACTTATATAAAACAGGAAAGCCTAAGTAGGACTTTACCACTCGTTGCTTTCAATAAGCAATTGTACAATCACTAAACATCGTTTAATGAAATTCCATGGTAATACTTTTACTTTTATTTTGAAAAATGAAAAGTAGGTTCACCGGAAAGGGGTTTTCTTGGCGCTTCTATGACAGCCCACGCATTTTTGCAGAGCAGCTTTCTAACAAGCAATTAAGGTGCCATAATGTGGTCTTTCATCTGCGGTGTAAGTATAATATATTTATTTGAAACCATCAAAATGTCAACACCTTTTGTGGTAACGGCAGTTAAAAGTTAATTTAACCAGCTTGCTGCTGGTTGAGGTTAGGGAGTTTCTTGACTAGCTAAACTAGCTAAATACATAGCTGTTGAAATGTTTGGATGCCTTTCCACTAACTACTTTTGTTTTATATAGACGTCAGATAGACATGTACATAGAGATCATAGTTGGCCCACAGGACGCAGTAATATTGGCTTTCTATCAAGCAAACTAGCTGCTAATGTGAGTTTAGTTTCCAGTAGCTAGCGATGGCGCACTTCTATCCAGAGATGGTGAGCTCATCATCTAGCTAAGTTCAGTAAGCAATCAAGCACTAAGTCTTTGTGGAGGTTATTAACTTGATCTCCATCAGTCAAACGTATTTTAAAGTCGTTTTGTAGTTTTGGTTTAGTTACAAGAAAACACCTAAAAAGCCTTAAATAGGGGAATGTGGCACCACCATGACATCGCTACTATCAGATATGGTGCGTAGCAGGACGCGGTCCAATGAGAGTTCCCCAGCATTGCAAGACTAGCTCCACATAGAGACCGTATCTGCTCTCTAATTTAAATGTAAATGAATACATGTAAATGGTATTTATCTGCCCCTCTCTGAATTTGGATGGTCACCCCAAGATCAAGACAACCATGTAAACAATGACTCGTGTACATGTTTTAGCACTCCTTGTAAAGCCCTACTGGTAACTTCACACACACTAACTTATTTTGTTCTTTGATAGCTTTATCGCCGCTTCATCGAATTCATCTTCAGCTTCCTCACCCGAAAGAGGGCTGCTATAACCCTAGAGGACCCTAACATAAAATATGCTTTGCGATTACTGGATAAAGAGGTAAAAATAGATACACACACAATGTTATACGGTACAGTCTGATGGGTGTTTCCATTTGCTATATTGAGTTGTGTGCTCAACATTTACCTGTGTTGGTCTTTTAGCTATACAGTAGGGTCCAAAAGTCTGAAATCATATTGAGCATTTAATGGGAAGACGTGAGAACCTAGCATTCTGTGACAGCACAAGAAGCTCTTTGGATCCTTGTAAAATCATGCTGGGATCATATTAAGTTATGCACAAACTTATGGAGTCCTTGCTTGCTGTCATTGATTACACATTAAGCAAAAGGGGCACATGTACCACATACTAAGATATACAAAAATGTATATAAATCTTTCAACTTTTCACTCAAATTGTTTCATTTGTGACAAAGAAAAATGTATTATATTAGAAACAAATGGAAAACAGAATTGTCTTAACTTGTGACTTTTGAACCCAGCTGTATGGACAATCTGTACCCTTATCCTAAAAGTATATTTTTATTGAAATAGAAATATTTGACTGACGGAGATATTTGAATGACAGATCATCAGCCATGACACGAGGAAATTCCGTTTTGCCCTGCCTTCTCCAGACAATGTCCTCGGTCTTCCCATTGGTGAGCATGAGTAAATAATAACAATAATGTATTCATATAGGGGGATTTGAACTTGCAGCTTTTTCATCAGCAATCTGTTGGGATACATCATGCTATATGTATCTCAATAAATACACTGCAGGCCTAAACAGCTGCTACAGCAGCACATCATACACATTGTATTACCAGGGTATCTACCTTGTTTTCTGATTGTGTGTTTCATTGCCAGGACAACACATATACCTGTCGGCAAAGGTAGATGGGAAGCTGGTGGTTAGGCCGTACACACCAGTGTCTAGCGATGATGACAAGGGCTTTGTAGACTTGGTGGTCAAGGTACAGTGAAGAGAAGAAAAAACGAAGAAAACGAATCTCTTTCAGTGCAAGGCATTATGTGAGTACCAATTGACCCTGGTATTCTCCAATTCATAATCTTCAGATTTACTTCAAGAACGTCAATCCCAAGTTTCCTGAAGGGGGCAAGATGTCTCAGTACCTGGAGAGCCTCCAGCTCAATGAAACCATCGACTTCCGAGGGCCTAGCGGTCTGTTGATCTACAATGGCAAAGGTGACAATCTTGATGATTTGAACGATCACATACAACATAACCAGCTTTCAGTTGAGGCTTCAGTGAAAATGTTCTTAAGTGTTTGTTACTGTTCAAGTAATATATATAGGTTATAGTTCATAATGGATATAGGTTATAGTTCATAATGGATTCAGTTAGTTGACACTTTCCTCCAAAGAGATGTACAGAGATGAGTTGAACTTGGGACCTCTTAATATGCAGTCAAATGTTCAACCCCTGAAATATAACAATTTGCACAACTACTTTTCTTGTGAAATCTAACTCCAGTATTTCCACAGGAGAGTTTGCCATTCAGCCAGAGAAAAAAGCACCGGCTGTAATCAAAAAGGCCAAGCACGTGGGCATGATCGCAGGAGGAACTGGTATGGGATTTCATTGGGTCTAGTCTTCATGAATGAGACATTCACATAAGATGCAGTGGATGCATGATTTGTCATATCTGTACTATCTCAGGGATCACCCCCATGTTGCAGATCATCACAGCTGTGATGAAGGATAGCGAGGACACTACTGTGTGTCACCTGCTCTTTGCCAACCAGGTGAGCATTATGTCACATCTAAGATGGCGTGCGCCTGGGCTCATAAGGTCATAGTGTTGGTGTCCTCAGGGATGAGGATCTGACAGCGCAGCATGAACTGTATGACCAAATATAGTTCCAACACAACTGCTGCTATAAACAGTAGGGGTAGGAATCTTTTGGTACTTCACGATTCAAATCGATTCGATTAAAAATCAATTAATGATTTTTTTTAAATCAAATTTTGATTCAATTTATGTTTACATTAAATAATAACATATATATTACTTAACTGATATCAGTTAAATGAATTATCAATTGGTTTGAGCAATATTTGAACCAGGGGTACTGTGTTTCGCAGTAGACTCGATGGTACACATGCTTACCCACTGAGCCACAGAGGGTTCCTGCAAAGTTTAAAGACGGTGTATTTGCCCTTATGACACTTCTAAATGCCAAAGGACAAAGTACATTTTGTTTCTGCTAATGCCAAGTTATAAAACAGAATACTCTGCCTTCTAATCATACTTACAAAACATTTGACATTTGTGAATAGATGTGAATCGCTAGAAGAATGAATCAATTTTTTTTCTCCCACCCCTAATAAAAGTCTTCTCTCCTGTGTGCTTGCAGACAGAGAAAGACATCCTGCTTCGGCCTGAGTTGGAGGAGATCCAGGCTAACCACTCTCAGCGTTTCAAGCTGTGGTTCACGCTGGATAGGGCCCCAGAGAGTGAGCAACAAACACTTCTCTACGCAACAGGGAACCGCTTGGCGACAGTTTGTTGTTAAGAAATATCTCCCGTTATCCTCCCTCGTAATTGTTGTACCCTTCTGACTTTGAACTCTGGACTGTTTCAGACTGGGATTACAGCGAAGGCTTCATCAGTGAGGACATGGTGAGAACCCATCTTCCTGCACCTGCAGACGACACCCTCATCCTCATGTGCGGCCCACCTCCGATGATCCAGTTTGCCGGCAACCCTAACCTTGACAAGGTGGGCCACTCCAGCAGCAGAAGGTTCACCTTCTAGAGTCCACACGCTGGAGGGCAGGGAGTCCAGGCCCAGGGCAGGGAGTCCAGGCCCAGGGCAGGGAGTCCAGGCCCAGGGCAGGGAGTCCAGGCCCAGGGCAGGGAGTCCAGGCCCAGGGCAGGGAGTCCAGGCCCAGGGCAGGGAGTCCAGGCCCAGGGCAGGGAGTCCAGGCCCAGGTCTGGATCCTGTTCCAAAGCATTTAAAGCGCACTTGCAGCACACTTGCATCACTTTTGGACCATTTGCTAGGTCAGTTTATATTATCACTGAATCAGTGTGGTGTATAATTTAATCTGCTGTTTTCTCATGTGAAGTGGAGGATTGGAGCATCTAAAGCATTGTCTGATGAGTGGTCTCTACCCTTACGTTTGTATCCCTGACTGAACGTTATTATGGCTGGCAGGGAAAGTTTTGAAAGGTACAGTATGTCCACGGTTTGTAATGTCAACTTATGTTGAGCGCCTTAATGTTATCTTTAAATATGGTTTGATAAGCAGTGCACTATGCCATGGCTCATTGCCTTTTATTCCTCATGCAAGCTGTTCTAGTGATCATGTCAAAGGTCATTGCATTGGTTCACTGCATAAAGAAGCTACTTCGAAGGTTAATGTTTGTTAATGGGTTGATTGCTTATGTGTATCCTTTATAGCTTTTGATTATGCACTATGTTCAGTAAACATTTGATTGCTTATGAAATTTGCACAATCATTGTAACACTTAAAGAACAAAAGCCATTACAGGCAGACTATTACATTTAACTTTATTAACAATATTACAAAATACATAAACAGTACATGGTACATAAGAATCATTGATACGTGGTTAAGGATAACATCACTATTGTGGGTGAACACTAAAATATATAGGATTGTCAAGTTAATTTATGGTGTACAACAGGTCAGATGTGGGATATAGAAAAATATGTTGATCTGTTCATCAAGTAACACAGCAGATGGAGGGGATTAGGATGGACAAACAGACTGGAATGTGTGGACATCAGCTGGGATGCCATGGCGATGTGTCCCACAAGACATTTCACAAAGGTTACACAGAGGCTAATGGGGGAAAAGGGGAGAGCATTCTAAAAATAAGTTGGACATATTGTAATACTAGTGGATCGTCAGAGGTATCAAAACATACAGTAAGTACTCCTATAAGGAAATAAGTTCATGTGGATATCATGCAAACGCAGGTTTGTGAATTCATGCAGTACATTTGGACAATCTCAATAAATACATACATATTGTTTGTTTTTACTTGAAAATGAGAGAAAGTCCCAAATGAAGCATTGGTTATGTTTGTCAGAGTGTGTTCAGTCACCGTGGTGGTAGAGCTAGTACGGTTTGTTCCATGTCACAGCGCTCGGTTGGCATCGGGGCGGAAGGTCACTCCCTCACACGTTCGAGTCCTCGTCTGTCACGCTAGCCTCGGGGGAGATCTCCGTAAAGAACTCCTCATCCTTCAGCATGCTCTGCAACACGCACACACCACATGCAACACACCTTGATTCAAAACATGCTCGTCTCGTCTGAGGACTCCTGGAGAGCTGGTGTTTTACTGCAGAGCTCCGCTGTGATGCTCTCCTCAGGTACAGAGGGAGATCGTGTTGTGGCATTTTAATGATTTCTTACCGTCAGGTTGTTGATGCCCTCGGAGAAGGCTCCTATCTGCCTCACCGTCCCCTCAGAGTCCTCCATCTGCAGACACAAGCAGCACATTCAAAAACACTTCACCTCCACGGTAAACAATACAAATAAAATGTTTGTTGAGTCAGAGTTTATTGAAATGTCCTGGAACGGTCTCAGAAGAAGCAACTGTGGCCTGTTGCCCCTCCTGAAGGATTTCACTTGTTGTGAGGGGAGGATTTGTGTTTGTTCAGTATTCCGTCTGCATACGACATTTAAAATTGTTGATGCCTGCTACAACACTTTCTGAGACGAGCAGAAGGCGGAGACTCCATTTTCTGCTCCCCTTTTGGGGGAAAACACCTCTTCTCACACCCTCGTTTCAGAAACACGGTCCAAGTCCTCTTGGAGACGCCTGATGGAAACATGGTTCGCACACAGACCTGTTCCAGGACGCAGAGGTCATCCTCGTAGATCCTCAGCCCCCTCTGGAAGCTGCTGTTCTTGGGCATCTCCACGTCCATGGGGCAGACGTACTCGTCGCTGTCCTCCTGGCGTTTCTTTCGCAGGGTCCCAAAGCTGCCAAACGACAGTCTTCTGGGCTGGGGGGGGGGGAACGCTTTGTTTATTCTACTGCCTGGGACTAGGGGTGAACACATTACCATGGAAACCCATCATGCCCGTATTTTCTTGATTTTAATTGGCTGTACAATGTTAATAATATAAAAGGAAAGATGAAGCAGCCATCTGTTCAAAGCAGTGGAGCACATCCAGGACTTGTACAGGCGTTAGCCCTCAACTAGCACTCGCTTTGACTCCTCCCACCCGAGGGTCAGACAGGCCCACAGGACTGACCTCGCTCAGCCTGCTTACCTTGACCTTGGCGGTGGCGGTGAGCACGGTGTAGTCTGGGTGCTCCAGGCACTCCTGCTTCAGCCTCTGGGCCTCGGAGCCGATGAGCAGCTGGAAGTGCGTGGCCAGGTGGCGCCTCAGCAGGGTCTTGTTGGGGGGGATGTTCAGCAGGAGTGCCAGGGTCTCCACGTTGAATCTGGGCTCCAGCACCTGAGGCGGAGCACACGGGGTCACGGGAAACGTGAGGCTGGTTCTATTCTGTGTTGCTGCCGCCATCATTCAACACTATTTTCAGCTTTTTCTTCAGTCCTATAGAATTAGACTAGTTCTGTAGTCTTTGGCTGCAGCTACTTTCATTCAAACTATACATTGGCTTTCTTATTCTGTCCTAGACCTGCTTTCATTCAAAACAGTATATTCCATTTCTTCTGTCCTGTCTCGCTGTGTTACCATGAGCCCCCCGTGCACGCCGCTGCCCCGCAGGTTGGGGGCGTACTCAGCTAGGTCCACGGAGCGCAGCCACTCCATCACCCTGTGATTGGTCCACTGGGAGATCTCGGCAGGCGTGATGTTGTTCTAGACAGAAGAACGACAAGGGGAGGGGGGGACGGACATGTAGTCTATATAATACACAGTGTAGTCACTGTACACAAATGTAAAGGAAAATATGGTTATAATAACAATGACAAATATTTAGTTCCATTATGTCAGACCTCGTCGGAGGGGCGTCGTCGGAGGCAGTTTGGCTCGTAGAAGTTGAGGCGGAGGACCTGGATGGCTCTCTTGATGCTGAGGTGGTGGAACACACTGCCCACCTTCAGAGACAGCAGGTCATCCTGGAGAGGGAGGTCAGAGGTCATGGTCACAACTGGGAGAAAAACATGCATTGAAAGCAGGCAGCGAGGATGTGCTTTGGAGAGGGATACAAATGGTACAAGATGATGGAGGGATGGACTCACCACAGTCATGTAGTGCAGCATGCGCCCATCAACGCGTCCCTCCTCAAACTGGCTCTTATACTGAGGTAGGCCTATGTCATCAAGCCACCCTGAGGGGAAAAAGGTTGCCCAATGTTGACATAACACAGTGCAAAGACGCTTCAGCAGCAATGATATGTACAACACGTCCATGCACTTTTACATTCTCTAAACGTCCTATAGGGTTTGTTTGATGGTCAAAATCCAACTGAAACTCAAGTTAGGGCGTTCACTCACTGGTCACCCAGTTGTGGTCCAGAAGGCCCTTGAGGTCGTCCTCCTCCGAGCCCAGGGACTGCAGGGCCAGCAGCAGCTTCTTCCTGTGAAGGGGGTGTTTGAGTCCCAGCTCCTAGAGGGACGAGTCAGACAAGATCACACATCCAGATGGATTACATAGAGACTGCTAACACATACTATACTAACATACTCAGGTTACACCGTTTCTACGGTGTGTAGCATGGACACTGACCCCCCCCCAGGTTCCCCAGGGCTTAGCATGCCTCCCAGCTCCCCTCCCCCCCCAGGCAGGCCCCCCCCAGACTGCCATACCTTCTCCAGGTCATGCTGCGAGGCCTGAAGCAGGGTGTGTCCTGACCGGATCCATCCCTGGGCCTGGGCCATGTGCAGACCCAGACCCTGCTCCTGCAGCCACACACACACCTGCTCTTTAGTCCACCGAGCAAAAGGCACCTCCACGTCACTGGGGGTTCAGGGCGACAGGTCAGTACCAGCTACCAAGTGTGACGCTGACAAACACCTTCGCCCATGCATCTTGTCGGATCATCCGGCGGTAGGCTCCACCTACTTGGCGGCATGGTGCAGGTCACGTGACCATCCGAGACGGGGGCCCGCGGTGGCCCTGACCCCTCCCCTCTTGAACTCCGTCTCTGCCTCGTCCAGGTTGAAGGAGGTGGAATGACTTCTCCTCAGCCTGTGTGGAGAAGAAACATACAGAAGTACAACATAAGAAATATCGTGTACAAATAGTGAAGCTAAGCCAAGGTGTACCTGCTCAAGTACCATTACTAGTACGGTCAAATGTTGAGGAATCAAGAAGGAAAAAAAAAAAAAAAGTGCAGGAAACTGTCTCACCTGCCAAAGAACTTCTTGAGGCCTCTGGCCTTCTTCTTGCTCTCGGGCGAGGCAGGTAGGTTGTGGTTGCCCCCTCCCCCCTGGGTCATCCGGGGCGGAGCCCCCGCCAGGTCCAGGTGTTCCGTGCCCTTTCTCTCCGTCTCCGCTGTAAAAACACACCATCAGAACCACAGCAACACCTGGCACCTCCCACCACCATGGGGAACAGCACAGGCTGCCAATAGGGTTCCAGGACTACAACCAAGATGGCCACCACCACCACGATAAAGATGATTTTAGGACAACTCTCATGGCCACCGCCACCACTATCAACATGATTTTAGTACTACAACTCTGATGGCCACCACCACTACAGCACAACACACCAAGCCAGCCACACAGAAGCGCCACAACTCCATCCGCACATGCAAAGGATGGATCGAAGAAACTTCACTGACATTGAGAGCATTTCTAGACTGTAGACTCAGAACTTAAAGGACTAACGCAGCATTAGGCAGCGTCATTGCAGATGGTGTCGCGTCATGGATAAGGGACAGCTGGATATGATTTAGTGAAGGCAGAGTTCAGGCATAGGAC
The DNA here is from genome assembly GCF_963692335.1 of Osmerus eperlanus. Taxonomy (NCBI): domain Eukaryota; kingdom Metazoa; phylum Chordata; class Actinopteri; order Osmeriformes; family Osmeridae; genus Osmerus; species Osmerus eperlanus. The sequence continues at coordinate 5,842,571 of NC_085034.1, forward strand.
TAGTCACACAAGCACAACTGTCTACAAAGGACAACTGTCCACTTGTTTAATACAAGTAAAAAACTGAAATAAAGAGTAAGAAAGTCATATGTAAAGAAAATCTTTACAAAGGAAAGTTGATATGCTTAGATTCTAACACAGAAGTGTGACCATACAACCTGATAATCATATATACAGCTAAAAATGACAGTATTTAATTTGCCTTGGCCATGGGTAGTCAGGTTGATAGTCTCACTGCTGTGTCAGTATCCCTGCACACATCCAGCTGTGTCATCCTGAGCTGCCAGTCTGCACGCCTGGCCCTTCGGTAGACACCAGGGGGCGCTACCACACTACTGTACCTAACGTTGGTGCACTGGCACTGCGACTGCGGTCTTCACATCATACAGTAGCAACCATGGAAGGTGTGTGTGAGAGAGAGAGGACAGAATGGAAGGAGAACACAATGTGATGTTGATGGAGATGGACACGCAGACAGAAAGACAACAAAAAACGACAAAACTGACGCACACATATAAACACACATGAAATGTGTGACAACAGCATGGTGACACAGTACAACAGATTTTGTACCGAGTATGAGACGTAATCCTTGACGCAACATCCTGACAGACAACAGACTTGGCGGAGACACTCACCCAGGTTAGGGCTGCTAGCGGTTCTCTTGCCTCCACGCATCTTGAAGAAGCCTCGCCCATAAGACGAGCGGGCCTTCTTGGACCCAAAGCTCTCATCCCCTGAGGTGTTTGGTTTGGAAAGCGAGCTGGATGAGGGACTGGACTCCTTGGTTATGCTCTGCAAACACAGAAAACAGACCTGCAGCTTGAGTCTTCACTGCTGCTCCTTTTCTCAGTTCTCTTGCTTTCTCAGCCACGTGTAATTGAACCAGCTGCCTCAATTAACAACTCTGATTGAACATGATGCAGTTCCACCATTCAACCATTAGGTGGCACCAGCGTAATTATAACCATCCGACCCAGTACTGAGGAATTCGTTCTGAATGCTGATCCATTCTGACAATCATTCATCCAGAGATGAAGAGAGCACTCAGTCGAGTGGAGGGGCTCAGTGACTCAGTTTTCCATGCAAGGGATAGATGATATCTTATGACATGCCTTCTGCATGACTAGACCGTGCGTGTTTCATTTCCTGTCCTGTTTTAACCACGGGAGTTCAAGTGGTCCGTGATAGAAGCTCTAGTGTGAATGTCAATGTGGTTAAATGTGACTGCTACAATTCTGTCCAAAATATCAAATATTTTCACAGTGTTACACAGGAAGCCTTAGTTAAGGTTACACAATCTAGGTAACTCATTATCCTGTAATCTTTGTTTTTTTTTTTTTTTTTTTTTTGGCAATTTAGCAGACGCTCTTATCCAGAGCGACTTACAGTAAGTACAGGGACATACCCCCCGAGGCAAGTAGGGTGAAGTGCCTTGCCCAAGGACACAACGTCATTTTGCACAGCCGGGAATCGAACTGGCAACCTTCTGATTACTAGCCCGCTTCCCTAACCGCTCAGCCACCTGACTCCCTCTGGGTGTAATCTGGGTGTGCTTCAGTCTTACCTGCTCAGTACTGCTGGTTATGTGGCTGGTACTACTCGACTGATGGACGTCTAGGGGGCTGGAGGAGAGGGACAGTTGGTTGAGTCTGAGACAAGTTTAGATAGCGTACAGAGTGAATGAGACCCAGAATCAACACGGGGTGTGGAGAGTGTGGGAGCGAAGGGGAGTGCAGCCCCGGGCCAGGCGTTACCTTTCTGGGGTCAGGGCCTCTGTGTGGTTCTCCTGCTCATAATCGGAGAGCTCTGTGATACAGGGGACGACCTGCGCCACATTCAAAAGATCCGAAAAGGAGAAATAATCAGTGCATGGCTCCATTACCGAATGTGCTCATTTTGCAAAACATAGCAGAGAATCTCATTAACTTTCCCTGCTAAAGTAATATCCAAAAGGCAGGACCTCTTGAACTCCAACATTCCAGTGAGAAATTCAGGGATTTTTTTGGAGGGGAGGGGTGGGGGCTAAAATGAGGTTTTGGCCAGGAAGCCCAGAGTCTGGGGTGCATCCTGTGTGTGGGTTGTTTCAACGTGGGGGTGTTGTTTACCTCGCCAGGCCTCCTTCCTGCCTCCGCACACTCCTGCAATGCCAGCATGGCCCTGTCCATTTCCATGGCGACGTGAATGGATGGCGATGCGTCATCTGGGATGTCGTCGTAATCGTTTTCATTCAACTTATCTGTGTGTGTGCGTGTGTGTGTGTGTGTGTGTGTGGGAGGAGGGGAACACGTGTTGATTGTTACACAAACCTGGTGACCATGGTGCCCCAACACGCCTGTTCAAGCTTCTCATAATCAAATCTCTGACTAACACCCAACCTATATCGCAGCTCACCTGTCACCAGGTCCTGGACCATCTTGTAGCGTGTGACTGACTCCTGAAGCTCCTCAATCCTCTGCTCCTATAGACAACATTATAGGAAGGAATCTATCAATTGGATAGATCATAGAAAACTCACTCCTCTCAGAAAACAAATGCTGCATGTTTAGTCTAAAATACAGCTACGGGGATACAATTTCAAAAGGAACTCGTAGTGCAGTTGACCTTCTCAGCATTGGCTGTCATGAGGGACTCCAGCGCCCTCTTCATCCTCATCATCTCTGCATCTGGAAGACAGGAGCATTCCTCTCAGTGAGCGAGCACATTCCTCATTCCTGAGCCATGTGGCTGAGAGCTGCACAAACCCTCCACGGCCGTCTCATCTTACTGTAAGTATAGCTCAGGATACTGTATTTACAACATCTTTCAAGCGCCTCAATCTTCTCAAACTCAAAAAGCATTCCTGTAGAACAGCAGGTGATAAGGCTGTCAGCCGAGGGCTGAGGGGGTGAAAGATCATGTATAAACGTGTGGTATGGAGCCGGCAGACAGATATGGTGGACAGGGTGGCAGGCACAAACAGCCCCTTGTATGAACCTCACAGGGGTTATGGACCACTGCAAATCTCTGTGTGTGATTACTGTATGTCAAAAGAGGTATTCCCCCCACTTTTAGGGGGAAATTTCCCTACTTATACAGTATTTCGATGAAGGTATACATAATTGCTTAAAAACAGCAGTTAGTCACAGAAGAGGTTTAATGGAAGCGGCAGTAATGTTGGAATGTGATGAGCTTCTTGCCACATCACATTCTTCTTCACAATCGCACTGTAATATAATAACCAAAACATCCACAATGTATCCCATGTATCCCATAAGACAGATCCTATCCTTCAGGGCCACCCTTCCCTTCTTACACACACACACACACACACACACACACACACACACACACACACACACACACACACACACACACACACACACACACACACACACACACACACACACACACACACACACACACACACACACACACACACACACACACACACACACACACACACACACACACACACACACACACAAACCTCTGTCCCCTCCATCTGTCCTGTCCAGACTCAGGACCCCCGGCCTGCCCTCGTCCCTCAGTGTCCTCAGCGCCTCGTCCCTGCCCTCCAGCAGCACCTGCAGACCCTGCAGCTCCTCCTGTGGGACCAGACAACACCTCGGTGACCATCCTGACCCACACCCCTCTGCTGGACATCCAGCTGGCTTGAGGCACCATTAAAACCCTGGGAGTGACCAGGAAAGCAAAAGGTACAAAAACACCAGGTGATCGTTTCAGACTCGCACATCTGCTGGACATTCCACTGCAAACGTGTCCCAGGTGGACCTGACTGGACCTCTTTAAAAAGGGTCATCCATAAACTGGACCCTGTCTGCTCGCTTCATTTAGCCTGGAGGACTGAGATCCTTTGTGAAACTATGATAACATCCACAGCAACAGTACGCGTGCCAAGGCGGGAGAGCAGAGAGGATTAGTTTGTTGTGAAAACTTCTACTTAGCTTACATGGTGGAAGTGAGAGGCAGAGAGCAGAGAGGGAAGGCAACAGAAAGGGATTGTTTAGTAGTCCTTGGGGAAAGGCCAAGAGAGGAAGTTCTTTGGCTGGAGACTGAAGCTCTCCTCCCCAGCGACAGTGAAGCTGATAAGGCTCCACGTCCAGGGCTGGACCCAAAGGGCGGAGGGGATGAGAGCAGAAAAGGGGGGGAAATAAGTCAAAGAAAGAACATTACGTGGGTAAAGAGGGAAAGGGATGGTGAAGAGGTTTCAGACTTCCACAATTACACAGTGCTTTATGCGAGATGAACCAGTGGAAAACAAAATGTAATTAGAAAGCACCACTGGCCAAGCCATCATGGTTGATCAAATGTGACCAGATGGCCTTCTACTGTCCTAGCAGCCCTGGGTGACCTCCAGTGGTGCCATACTCACTTGGGTACACTTGAGTTTCTTCTCACACTGCAGTCTTTCATTCTCCATATCGGTCACCCTGAACCGCAGATCTGTCACTTCCTGGTACAGGCCCTGAGGAGGAAGCAGACTGGAGTTACCCAGGCACTTAAAAAGGCACTTTTTTTCAATATGCGGATATAGTATGCGAATAGTTTTGTTGTGTGAGGGAGAAGGGAGAACAACAAAAACAAGATAAATAATAAATATCTATTGGTTGGTGGAAGAGGTGAGTGACTGCTTGTGTAAAGAATCTGTAGACAAGTTACGGTCTTCAAAAAACTGTCACAGCAAATAAGCCTAGTAATGCTTTCCTTCCATTCAGGGATATTGCTGGGTGGTGCACCTTGGAGCAATTACCACGTAAACAGACCCTCTATGTATTATAATTTATGTAATTGAAGCAGCGAGCCGATTTAAACTGTATATTTAAACAAACCTAACGGCCGCAGTGCAGCACGGCAGATATTACAGAAATACATTACACTCTGGGGGCGGGGGGTGATTTATAGCTGAATTAGACCCAGCTGGGGACAAAAGAAGCATTAAATCTGTGCTAGACGCTGCCTTTCCACCCGAGCCTGCACCCTGCAGCTTACTGTGTCTGAAACCCACACACTGGGAAGGAAATATCCTCCCAGCACTGGCCCAGGCGTGCATGGAGATGGAGAGAGTGGAAATCCTGACTCTCTGCCTCTTAGGAGATGAGAGAGAGGGATGGAGAGATGGGGGAAGAGAGAGAGAGCGTGTGAGAGAGAAAGCAAGAGAGAGAAGGGAGGGCAGGAAAGAGGGAGCAGAAGGACTTTATGAGGTGAAATGGTCTGCAGGAGGAGGTGGGTGTTTTTGAACGCTCTGTCCCTGTCGGCTAAATCGACCCTGCTAGTGCATTATGTATCGCGGAGCAGGGGAGCTCAAATGGCACAAAATAGCCTGCGTGTATTGTCTCTAAAATGTTCAGCAACAAAAAAATGGACACAAAAAAATATAACATTTGCCTCCTTCAAGTAATAGCAAAACCATTTTGTGTGTGCATCTGCGTACCTCACTATCCCTTTTCTCTCTTTCCATAGCAACCAGCTTCAGTTTCAGACTGGAGACCTCAGTCATCAGCTCCAGCTTGTGTGTCTCAAGGGCTGTCCTTCTCAACACCTCCTGCAGCAACACACAGGACACGCAACCACAGAAAGACACCACGCCAGAGCTCAAAACAGACGCTTATACCCATGAAACATACTTTTCTAAATGCGGTCATTTTAAGGCAAACCGTGATTCAGATCATTTTAAGGGCATTCAGATGAGGTCCCTCATATAATGAACAGCTGAACAACAGTCCTTCCTGCTGTTGTGGACCTCCCCACCTGTTGCAGCAGTTCCTCTGTGGCGTTGAGCTTCTCTCTGTGTTCATCCAGACACATGTCCAGGTCTCGGATCTTCTCCCCCTGCACTTCCACCTGGTCCGTCAGCACGCTCACCTGCGCGGAAGGACCGACATCCACCATGCAACACACGACCACGTCATTACAGACAAAACAGAGTCAATAGAACCTGAAAGTTAGACTGGTCAAGAGGAACAAGAGAGAGCTCCTCTTGGTACATTCGGTTGTACTGTAAAAGTATCACCGGTGTTGTATTTCCTATCCACTTCCTGTTTACTAGCCGGGGCTGGTCACATACCTGCAGAACGAGACATTCCTTGTCGCTCTCCAGGCGAGAGAGGCGCTCCTGGTAGACGGCATCTAGGGAACCCACTGAACCGTGCCCGTTAGTCTGGAAGACACACACACAGGCATCAGACACACACACACAGGACTAATATACAATCAGATCTCATTCACGCACAAACAAACAGCAACCGTGCACTTCCTGGAAACAATCCTACATGTTAACAATATACAGTATATTGAAGGTGCTTTAGCTGCCTAATGACCTTGGCCATTATAGACAAACTATTAGCATCTTTCCTTTTCCAAGGGACACATAGACATAAGCAGTTTCACAACAATGATTTCCCAAGAACAGGATCCGGTGGATGTCCTCCTGTTCATGGCCTTCTAGGTGAAGGCAGAGAGGGATACCACGTGAACCAGGATAGAGGAATGACATGTGAAGGTCAATCAGCCCCCTCACATGCAAGTGATTTGTGTTTGAAGTGGAAATCAAATCAGAACTCAACTCTTCTCGTATTTCACACATGGAGAGAGCAGGAGTCTCACAAAAAGAAAAGAAAAACGAAAGGGGGGGGGGGGGAGACTCACAAACACTTAAACTCACGATGAATCATCAGCGGTTTAGTGGATGGAAACCTTTTTTCAAGCACGACTCGGCTGCACAGACACTCGATCAGTCACAAAGCATGCCGTAACACAATACTCACACACTCAATGCCGTCCGGCGGGGGAGACAGAGGTTAGGACTGAGAGACACAAGGCAGATCCCAGCAGAGCCATGTGCAGCCAAAAACAACTAAAACTCTCTAAAAGTCTGTGGCAGTAACATATCATTGGTGGACAACTGAAACCAATCATTTCTGATGTTATTGCTGTACGTCTGTGGAAGATAAGACTGGTAGCCACTCTTTTTAAAACGCAAAAATCTAACTACATGGTATCATATATTATAATTAGAATATCAGTTGCTAATTTGGCACAAAGCATAAGCACAGTACAATTACAACCCTTATTGACAAGTAGACCACGTTTCCTCGTGGTGACTGGTGTCGGACAGAGCGAGGACGCCCCCCTTACCATTCGCCCCTGCAGCCACCCCACGAGTCCCTCCGCCGTGGCTTGGGGCACCTGGCAGCGCAGGCCCTCCCTCTCGTCCGCATCCATCAGCTCTAGCGCCCCCCGCAGGTCCTCCAGCAGATGCAGCGCCCGCAGGCTGCCCAGGAAGGGAGAGGTGGGCGACTGGCAGTCAAACAAACCGTTGGAGTAGTCCATGGCCTTGGATCCTGGGAGGAGGGGAGAGTGGAAGGGAGAGGGGGGTGGAGGTGAGGACAATGCAGACATCCACACACCTGCGCAAACCCCTTCAATCATGTGGACTAATTGACATCACCGGACACCATTAGCTCAGGTCAAACGGGTTTCAGAATGTGTGTTATTATATTTAATGGCATTCATTCTAAAAACAACAAAGACCAACCAAGTATCAATCCGTCAGTCAGCGCTCGCAGCCCAAGCCTGTCTACTGGACCAGTGCTCCCTGCTGTCATCTGAGACACCATCTGTCAACCTTTCTAAATGTCAACCTTCATAAAGATGTAGGACTCAAAATAAATAATAAATAGATGGGAAAATAAACATGTGCAGAATTCTATAAATATGCACAGAGGACGGTCTTCACTCCAGCGGCAGAGTAGAGTTAGAACACTGGTTTCTGTGGTAACAGGAGGGGGGTGAGGGGGCCGGGGGGGGAGTAACGTGACCAGCCATCTTTCTTCCATTGGAAAGGTTGATGCTATAATTAAACAAGTCAGCGGAAAAGCAGGGGACGTCTCAAACCTGATTGTTTCTGCTTATCTGGACATGGAAACCAAACCAATGCCTCTACACAGAAATGTCAGAATATCTCAACCAGAGAAGTATGGCTTGAATACCGTATTCACCATTTTCTGCTGCCAGTGGAACAATGAAAAATATAGTGGAAGTCTGAAGGCAGCGGAAGAGGTTGTGGGGGTGGATACTATGGTCTAATAACATCCTGTAAACACTCACATTGAGCAGTCTTCCTAAGGCAGTCGTTAAGAAGAAGCAGCATCAGTATATTAGATATATAGGTGGAATATTAGTGAGAGAAACTACAAACCAGCACTGTTTTACTGTTTCACTGTTAAGTATTGGAGAGGGATTTGTCCGACAGATAACCGAGTGTGTGCAGCTTAGGCGTGCAGAAGTCTCTTACCTGCTATGATCCCATCCATTTGCTCCAAGGCCGCTGCCAACATCTCGCTGGCATCGGACATCATCTTCACCCCACTGTGGCCATGAAAGGAGAACAGATGGGAGCGTTAGTTTCATTGTCACACAGGAGCAGAGAGACACCAGTGCATATTGCCTCTATTTTCCTCTGACTACTGACTGCACTCTTGCTAAGAAATACAGACACCAGGGTACAGCTTGCAACCTATTTCGAAACTCGTGCAAAGAGGGTACATTAGAACAGAATAAATGGTATCACTAGCCAAGTACAAAGCAGGTTATTAGGGTAGTCCCACGCAGGCAGTCCCAGACACAGAGTGGGCTGAGACTAGACTCACCCTGTCAGCAGATCGCCCTCAACAAGACCACAGAGTGAACTAAACTAAAACACACAACACTGTGTTTGTGAGAGATTCTGAACTTTCAAGGTCAGAGTACAGCTTCGCTGATCAGAGCCTTCTTGGGACTTCCTGTGGTGTCCCAGAGCTGCAGTCTCGGTCCATAACCTGGAGATAATAGGCCTGGTGCTGAAGTCAGTGGAGCAACCCTTGGATTTTCCCGTCTGTTTGAGATGGAACAGGATGTGGTGGATTCCCATGTCTTGGGTGATCAAGTGTAATTACAGTTCATGGCAGAGTGAATCTGAAGAGTGAAGGATTCCCTGTCTTTGTAATTAATACTGGGCTTTGATAAGGAAGTCCAACAGGAAATTTGAGACTAATTTGTCTGGTTTTTTTGTCTGGGGCATTGTGGCAGACCAGAATACTGTTATTTATTGTCAGTTTTTAGACTAGTAGGAAACATTCCTGACTATATACTGTTCTGATATTAGAAGCATTAGTTAATGGCAAATTGAATAAGGCCTTATACATATTACTGTGGTATATTCATACATACTGTTTATATAAATCAATCAATTCGAAATGTTAGCAACACAATGTATTCACCTGTAAAGATAGTGTTCATACATACATTTTAATTAAGCTGTGTCGACTAGGTATCACTTGTTTTCATCTAGGTGCCTAGTTTCACTGCAAACAGCATTATATAATACCTTTCAAATGCCAGCTCCACAGACCACATTTCGTTTCAATCCCTTGGCAACCAGTTTGTTCCCCTTTGGAAATTAAACACCACAGCTAAGAGCATATCACATAATGTTAATATATTACGCGTTTTTTCTCGTTCAGACAAAACAGGTCTAGCTGATCAGGTAGGAACAACACCACAGTCAGGCAATAATGAAAAACAAGAGAAGACTAATGAAAAACAAGGATGAACTTAGTCAGTAGTGACAGTACAAGTCAAACAAAGATTAGCTTGATGACATGTTCCTTATAACACCAGACCCCCTCACCATCACCCCCCTCCTCCTCTGGTAGCCGTTTCCCACCCAGGGCATGCTGGTCAGTGACCCAGCAGTCGTGGGATGGGGATTGTGGGTCTTATCAGGAATAATGTTGCTATTCTCCCTGCGATCCTCCTCCCTCCGCAAGACGGTATGACTGGAATGCCAGCCTTCCAAAACAACGCTGGACAGCGTCCTACCCAACCCTCTGGGTGCCAGATCCACTTGGAGATGTCACATGCCTCCATTCACTAGACATGTATTCAAATCACTACACTAGTTTATATCAAGCTCATTGAATCAACGAAAAGCGTGAGAATGCCCAAAGAATCTGAGATGAAAAAAAGGATCTAAAAATAAAAAAGTGTTTGACTCAGGTTTTCCATGATGGAACCCAGAGTCAAACCCATTGGACAGGTCAGGGCCCTACATGGAGGAGGAATACCCCTCCATGGGGTGGGGGGGTGGGGGGTTGCCTCACTTCCATTTCCCCCCTGGGTCAGTCACACTCAGCATGGTAGAAAAACAATAAGACCAGAAGGGCATCATTACAGCATGGACTCCATTAGAGGCCGAGGGAGCCTGAGTGTTCATGAATCAAGTCTTTTGTGTGCCCTTGTTCAGTCATGGGCCCTTTGGGCAACATCGGTTAAGGTTTCCTCTGAAATACTGCCTTGCTCACATAGCTGTGCCATTACTCTGCCCCATAAACACATCTCTAATTGAGCCAGCTGTGGAGCTGCAACTGAGGAAGGAGTTACGAATGTGGAAGTTAGAAACAATGCCAGGATTATTAAAGAACCAACCGCAACACTGTGTTGGATGGAATACTATGTACTTGTGAAACCAGACCATTTTTCAGTTACAAAGACAAATCGGACGATAAAGCATTACTAGAAGGTACCACAGCTGCAGAGACAAGGCAACCTATTTTGAAACGCAGGGTGGACGTGTGCCACAGGGGTCCTCCTTCGGAACAAGTGGGGTTTTCCTTCTCCTTCGGTTCTCCCACCTGATGGAAACCCGGACCAGTCTCTCACTAGGGAAGCTTTGTTTTGTCAGCTGCTTGTCCCACTCCCTGAAGGGAAAACTGAAAACTTGGCTGCTTTTCCAATCGGAACAGCGGTTTTTGGAATCCAAACATTTTAGTTCTCTTCTTGGGATGCCGAAATAGAGGCTAGAGCCGTATGAATGACGAGCAGCATCAAGTAGGTTTGAATTTTAGACTTTATTTAGCCTACTTCAGTAGGCCTGATGCTTCTATGAAACACAATAGTAGAAGTATTCGAGATGTTTGTTACTACAGATAAGTGGGGAGTGGTGAGGTCTCAATGTCATTAGATATCACATTACTTCTTAACCCCTTTTTCCATTAGATTCCTCCAGTGTCTCCCAACTTAAAATAGGTCACAGTGCCCATGGGACCAATACAATAGAATTAGTTGTTTTGGTCACATGGAGTCAATCTTAAGTTAAGGCATGATGCTGGTTTTCATGTAAATTGTGTTTGTACTGAATCAATTAATTAAATTAACAAATCAAAGTCATCAAGTGGGCACATACACTTTCAAGGTAATGCTATTTGAAATACCCATTTTAATCTAGGTCAAATGGCACAGAAAAACAATACTGGAAATTGGCAGTGAAATAATTAAATTCCTTCACATAAACTCAATGAGCCAGTAAAATATAGCCTAGCTTTATGATGTTAGATGGAGCAAAGACTTTCCATTTTAGTTACATCACCCAGACACTGGAAGGTTCATCCAAAATCAGTTGGAAACCACAGTCTCCACAATGGAAGCCTCATGGTTATCTACCCAGTCTCCCAAAGCAGTCGGACAGTTTTAGCTGTTCCTAAGTCAGTAGGTTTAGTAGTATCCACCCGTCACTCTGGAGCCGTTTAAGGTGTTGTGCGAGATATTGGTCTGGTGCCTGGCTCAGGCTCCTCCAGAACCTGCATGAGTACAACCGGGGTGAGGGGGAGGATCGCTTTACTCCCTTGGGTTTCCTCCAGATGTGGTCCAACTAGGGGCAGTAATACTGGCACACACACACACACCACTTATCCCTCAAGCTTGCAAAAATAACTAAATCTTACAGACAGCTTATCATTCACATAGAAAAAGCCTTTGTGAGCACTAAACCATTTTGGAAAACAAGCAGGTAGGAGATCCAAACATCAAAAGAGGTTTAATACACTAGACAAAACAATAAAGGAAGAAAAAAAGTTTGCAAAAATATAAAAAGAGTGAGCGTGTAGGAGTTACTATGGTTTATTTACATAGTTTGACATCAACCAGATGTAGGAATATGGAGGGGGAGGAGTGTCTCAGTCAGAAAACACACAGCCTGACCCACTGATGAGGTGCACACACACAGCCACTTTTTGAGCACACAAGTTGCACAGACTCAAGCAACTATTCACTTACTCACTCTCACATCACGTTCCATTGGCAGCACAGCAGCAGAGATCCAGCCTCTCTACAGACGTGTCCCTCAGAAGCAGACAAGCTCACACATTTGTCTCCCCAATGTGAAACAAGCTCATAAACCACTGCCTCAAGCTTATACTTAAAACACCCCATGCAATACAACTCATCTTTGTGGCCTAGTATGTTTGTGTCTGTGTGAGGTGGCCAAGGTGGACCTTGTTGTCACGGTCTGTGAGGGGTCCAGTTCCAATAGAGACGTCCCCCCTGCCTGTGGCCACCAGTCTCTCTCCTCTGTAGCTGTGGCCAGAGCCAGTCACAGCACACAAAACAACCCTTTGTCCTCTACAGAGTCACATGGTAAGCAAGGGATAGTCATCCCAAGGTGCCAGCGTTGTTCCACGTGCCTGGGCTGGATCCCAGACAAAAACAGAGAAAAGGCATGGCGTGTGCGGCACAAGGACTGAACAATGTTGTTGTAGACAAGAGAGCACTGAAGGGGGGGGGGGGATTGTCTGAGATCTGGCTGCTACTACAGAACGGACTGGCTTTGTGCAAAAGGGGCTATCTGTATCTTTTGTGCCTCTGTATGAGTCTCAGTGTAAGGTTGAATTGTAGATTTTCTGGGCATTTTAATGAGCTTTGCTGTAGGCTTTAACCCTTGTGTTATCTTCGGGTCATTCTGACCCATCAGTCATTGTGACCCACCGTCATATTGCGACAACTTTACCGCATACAAAAACAAAGTGAATCATTTTCTTTTAACCGTTGGGCTGTCTCAGACCCCCCACATTGCGAAGGTTAAAAGAAAATTATTTGTATTTGTTTTTGTATTGGGTAAAATTGGGTAAACACAACGATGGTTCGTTATGAACCTTTGGGTCATGTGACCCGAAGGCAGCACAAGGGTTAAGAAAAGGCATTGTATCACTTCCCATGCAATAGTTAAACACAGTGTTGACTCTGCAGTTCGGTTCAAATGCCCCGCATGATTGAATGAACAAACTAAAACAATCAGTAGAGGCTTCTTGTTTAAAGGCTGGCAAACGCAACCTCACACAAAACAACCTTCACCTTGTTCTGGACAGGAAGTACTTCCTGACACGTGTTGAGAAATGTCTTCCTTTCTGTCAGTGCCTCTTTTCCCAGCTACTCCTGGTTTTTCTCAGACAGTATTCCTTTGTTGAAACAGGAACCACTTTCTTGGTGTGAGGAATTTTCACAATTTGCATTTTATATGGCTATTACTATGCAAAAGTGGAAGCAAGAATTCCAAATTTGCCATGGAACAAAGAAGTTTCACATGAAAATGTCAAGTGCTTGGGTCATTTCAACTCCAACATCACCAAAACAATATATTCAGTGTGCCCATTAAGGGTTACGCCCAGAAGCCATCCTGCCTCTCAAAATACTGCACCGCAGAAGTAGGCTACTACTGCAGAAGTATGTATGGAATGCATGGTAAAATCTACAGAAAGTTGGGCAGTATGGTGAATTTGCCTCACAGCAAAAACACTATGTGAACTACATTTCTTGCACACAGTATTTTATGATGTTGTACAGAATGACTTTCCAGCCTGAGCACTGAACACAGTCTGACCACATTCTGACTGACAACATGCCCAGCAAACTAAGCCCTTTAACAATGAGAAATGTCAGCATAACATTGTGTATAAAGGTTGGGTTTTCATGAGTGTTCTGAATTCGGAAGCACTTACTTCAAAGAAAACATTAAGACAAGGTGACATACATTCAACTTGGCTGGAGATCATAATATTAATATTATTTTCAATATCAGAAGCATTTGCTGTTAAATCTCTGAATCTGACTTAACAAAACATAATTCAGTTCATAGCAGGTGGGGTGAAAAACGATACCCTTTAACTCAAGAAACTTTGCTTGTCTTGCAGGTGGCAGTTGCATATAGCCACTCAAAACAAACAAACAGGTGTAGTCAGAGTGAACCTGAGTCTTTGTCTTTTGCTATGCTTTAAAAACCCATTCTCGAGACCGGAAAACTTTAAACCCAAACACCTCCAACGTCATTATGTCTAATAACTCCTTTGTGAACAGTACAATGGTTACATTTAGACGCAAGTATCCGTATGCATCACTCAAGGAACAAAACTGAAACAATGAATCCATGCGTGTTCCAGGATACAAAGACATCAAAGCATTAGACACGAACCACCGTGTCTCACTGATTACTGACAGCTGTGCAGTCAAGTATTGTATGAGCACAATGGTCGCAAAGTTAAGACTTCGATTCTTTTCATCTGTTTAAACTAAAAAGCTATTACTGTAACCGCCACAAGAAATCCCCACACCTTAACATGCAGGTAACTAATGGTAGGTCTGTTCAAATCTAAAATAATGGCCAGTGTCTCAAGTTTTGAAACTAGAACTTTTGACATGCAACACTTACCTGACAATCGAATAACCTCAAAAAAGCAGGATCCTATAAAGGCCGACCTTCCTGGTAATCCAAAGGTTAACTTTTCAGCGATCACTTGCGCCGTACGTAACACCTTTCCAATGAAGTTGCATAGCGAATTCCCAACTTCCAGAACTTTGAGGAATACTGGGATTGTTCGGGTTGAAAGCTATCTGCGCATGCGTTGACTCAGGCCAATCACAAACCCCCATGGTTGTTAGCCAACCTAAAATCGAAATTCCGATCATTTGATCACTGCCTCCAAAACCTGAAAAATAAGCATGTGGTTTATGGACATGTTAACTGGAATTAACATGTAGATGTATTTGATGTAATAATCTCATGTTAATGTCAGATATGATGGTTGAGAAACCATCTATTTAGCAACAGATGCAGTGTCAAGGCTCATTCTGATTTATGAGAAGGGAAGGGTGTCCTTGGTACAGTACGGTATTTTGTCTACTTTGACCGTTAAAGAGCACCAGCTGTCACCAATTACTGTTGAGATCCTTCATGTAAAATTATGTGAGTATGTAGATTTATAATTCCAACTGACTTCACATAATTTTTACACTTAGACTTAGATGACACTTAAGGTTACATAACATGAATAAAGTAATATTGTGTTATAAATTATTGTATTAATCTATAAACTGCAGAAGATTGGCCCACATTTTACAACCAATCCTTGATTTAAGTCTACTGTATATGTTATCCAATATGTCACAGAGAAACACATTCCTAATGTGATTAATTCCACATGTTGATCACCTTGCAGAGGGGGTGGGTCCAGTTTAACTTTGGGCAAACAGTCAAATACATTTCCTGTTAACTATCAGCACAGCCTTTGGCTGGATAACATCCTTGTTGGAAATTCTCAAAAATATGGAATTTGGCAAAATATTTTTAATACTTCTTCCTGAGACTCTTCCTGGAATTAATAATAGTTCATCAGTGCAAGTTTAGACTAATGTGAATTATATAAAGTTGTTACAGGCAGAGTAAAATGTAAAATATTATTAGCATTGAAAAAGTCTTTTTTATTAAGTGTGGTTTCAATGATCTAAAAGTGCTCCTTGTGCTCTGATTCAGTAAAGGAAACCCCTCTGACTGGCTACAGTACTGTAAAGGACGACGATTAGCAACAAGTCTGCCAGTAGGTGGAGCCAGTGCTGTACTGTTACTCAGGTTGAGTCTCTGTTTCAGTACATGCACCTGTGTTTGCCTATCTTGAGACACATTTTGCCTGTTCCAAACAACCACTGCTAAGCTGTGTGCCACACTCTATCAGGCACTTCCATGATTTGTGTAAGAGTGCAGTGAATCACCAAGATAATAGCAGAACCACCACAGGCCTTGTTGGACCATTAAGAAAATATATACTCAAATGCCATCCTACGTAGTCTTAACTGCTGTATGGTAAAGAGCTGAATAGAACGCTCCTATCTGTCCCAGCCCCTGCACAACTATGATATGAGGTTGTGGAAAGCAACCCTCAATTGAAAATAAACATCTACACTTTATTTGTCATTCATATTCTACAAGTCCAAGGCTGCTGTGTATTTACACCTGCTATTGAAATATGTCTGCAGAGATTCTGAACCTGCAAAAGCCCAGAGCTCAGTGGACAGAGTGTTTGAAAGCAGATCAATAGGTTGCAGGTTCAAATATCTCCCTTTACTGCACGATGTTTTGGATAATAATGTCTGCTGAATGAAAACAGTATCAGTACATTTGTGTTTATATGCCATTTTCCTTACCATCCTTTTTTTTGTTACATTTAAATTTAGTCATTTAGCAGACCCTCTTATCCAGAGCGACCTACAATAAGTACAGGGACATTCCCCTGAGGCAAGTAGGGTGAAGTGCCTTGCCCAACGACACAACGTCATTTTACACGGCCGGGAATCAAACCAGCGACCTTCTGATTACTAGCCCGATTCTCTAATCGCTCAGCCACCTGACTCCCTTTGTATGTTCTTACCAACATAATGGTAGTATGCTAAGGCCAATCATGTTTGGCAATCAGAATACATTTAGTGTGACAGAGAAGCGTGACATCCAAATGATGGGTCATATAATGTCTGGTTAAAGTTCTCAATCTACACTGTACGTTCTCAGTGAAAAATAATATAGCTCTCATGCAATGTATTTTTTCCAGTCTATTTATTGACCTACAGTATGTGTCCCATCTAATACCAGAACATTAACACAACACGAGGTATTAAAGTCAGTGGGTGTAAAACGTTTTAACATTTAATACAAAAGAGTTGAGTGTGAACGAATCTCACGTCAGTGTGCAGACACTAACCGTATGTACTCTGCCATAAAGCACCATGAGTGATGCCTACAGAGCGGTAGCTACCAGCTACTTGTACCCTGATCCTAACTGGAGCTACCAATGCCCCAGATCCAGCAGAATCAGTTAACAGAAACAGTGGGCAGTGATGCAAAATGTTGAGTTGGTGCCGGATGAGTGCAGGATGGAAGGGGCCGACTGGTGGGGAATGGAGTCAGGAGAAGCTGACTTCAACAAGCTACCAAATTCCCGGTTTGGGAACGGCATTTGACTTCAACACCTGTTGCAGACGTTTCCAGGATCAGCTGGTGCTCACGTCACAGCCACCTGTTGACCATTTTAAGACATGTAAAACATCCAAATTAGATCGGAATACCCCTTTCCTTAGTGGTAAACCTATATATGAAGGAGTCAGGTGGCTGAGCGGTTAGGGAATCGGACTAGTAATCTGAAGGTTGCTGGTTCGA
Organism: Osmerus eperlanus; assembly: GCF_963692335.1. Lineage (NCBI taxonomy): Eukaryota > Metazoa > Chordata > Actinopteri > Osmeriformes > Osmeridae > Osmerus > Osmerus eperlanus. Next base: position 5,859,864 of record NC_085034.1, read on the forward strand.
TTCCCGGCCGTGCCCAAAAAAATGACGTTGTGTCCTTGGGCAAGGCACTTCACCCTACTTGCCTCGGGGGGAATGTCCCTGTACTTACTGTAAGTTGCTCTGGATAAGAGCGTCTGCTAAATGTAAATATGAGTTGAAATACTGTGATACATGTATCATCTCAGCCAGCTTATCATAAAACATGTTTTTTAAGATGTTTCATGTTAAAGTGAAACACAAACCAAATAGGGAAATACTTTGACTGCTCAGTCACTTCAGGTCTAGGTTTAATGTCCAAGGAATCCACAGTTTGTGAGTATGAAAGCAAACAAAAAACATTCTTTGACACTTGCAGTCAAAAGACTGCAAGTGTGAACTGAGCTGTGTACACTCTTATAACATCTATCTTTAGCATGTTAAAAGCAAGAGATCAATGCCTCTTTTATGTCTGAATTTGAATATATGGAAAAACATATGCAAATACAATATTTTTTGTTATAAAATACAAGTGAAGAGGTTAGAATCTGTACCTTCCTGTTGCTTCTCCATGGTGACAGTGCCTGTGACAGTGGGGGGTGTAATGCTTGAGAACGATAACGGCCTCAGCCAGCATCCACATCTAAAACATTTATGCTCCTCTACAAAGCCAGACAAACCTTTGTTTATATCCAACAGCTTTGTGTTGTCTAACATTGCACTCTCTTCCTCTTTCTCCCCCTCTTCTTTTTTCTTTCTCCCTCTCTTCCTCTCTTTCTTCCTCTCTCTCCCTCTCTCCCTCTCTTCCTCTTCCTCTTTCTCTCTCCCTCTTTCATTCTCACTTTCCCTCTCTCTCCTTCATTTGACTTATCTTTCTTCTCCTTCGTTGTCCACCCCGTTCATGCTCTGTCCTTTTTTCACTGTATTTTTGTCTGTTGCTTTTCTGCAGTGAAGGACAACATCTGAACACTTCATAAAAAATCTGTAACCCTAATTTACAAATTGATCACTAAATATGCTTTAAATGAGTAAAGGTTGATGGTGAGTCCACAAGAAAAAATAGAACTTAGTGTGATATCATTCAAACTTTTCACCACCACCCAGCTCAGTGACTCAGATAATGATTCACTCACTTCTTTTCCAGTGAATGAATCGTCAGTTTCACATCATTAGGGAGGAAGCTTTTGTTTCCTGCAGCTACTATTTTCATCACTTCAGCTTCACCTCTCGCCCCTTGTTGCCATGGTCATAAAGATCCACCTCTCTTCCCCCTTCCTTCTTTTTATTCTAGCAATTTCTTACATAACACAGCTGACAGGGTGATAATTAACAAGATAAGTCTCTGGAGGGCGTACATGATCCCCCGCCCCCCCGACAAGAACCCCTCCCCAATCTCCTTTACCAGCGGTTGTTACAGTGTCATTCATCACCGCACCACAAAGGATTATGGGTTTATGTCTGTATCCATTTACTTATTTTGTAAACCCGTCTGTCAGACCACTTTTTTTTGCTCCATTCCTGGACAATATCAGTACCTCCAAACATGAATCCATTATTCATGTAATGCTATCTTCAGAATAGCACAGGGACAACTAATCTATATTATTTACAGGGACAACCATGAATCATGAAAAAGGGTTCAATTGCATTCCATGTCATAGCTACCTTAATGCTGTTAATGACTAAGTAAGATATGCTTTTAGAGTAGCAGTGTCAATATCCCTGTCACCTCTGTGATTAGGAGTGCACTCAGGACTGAGGGGAAACACTGAAAATAACCCCCTGTCTATCAATGGTAGAGGGCCGCCTAACATCCCATAATTACCGCTCTGTGGATGACAGATGAGGGAAGCCTACTGGAGAAAAGTGATTGGAGGTGTGGCCCGGAAAACTAAGAGGTTCCGAGAGCAATTGTCACCAACAAGCAGGAACGGAACCATATATAGGAACTGTTTTATTTGTGTTCTCATGCAAAAACAAGATTTGCATGAGATGTTTTCGATGTCCCATTAAGGGCAAGACAGAGAGTCAAGGCAGCTTTTATAATTTTGAAGAAAGAGAGACATTGATTGTAGTAAAATTCCTCTAATGGAACTGGTGTTGCTGTATACAGGCGCTTTATGTGTTCAGAGATCAATTATAGATGCTCATACAAGTGTAAACCATGGGTTGAACTGTATCTCCATCTACTGATATCTAAGAGGAGAGAAAGCCACTAAAGGGATACAAAAGGAAATATTTCACTCATAATGGCCCTCTGTAGAATGAAAGCAATCAGGTGTAGAATTGCATCCTAGAATATGCTCTTCAGATTATCATTGTCTCATTACAAGATTGTGTCTATTTCCATAAAACAGTATGTTGGAAATGGATTTGTTGAAAAACAGTAGACATTCTGCCAACCAGAAAAAACACAACAGGGATAAATCATAACTCTAAAGTCTGGCTGAAAAACGAATCGAGCACATTGGTGAAACAGGGCCAGCAGAAAGAGAAGTGGCTGATAACACTTTACGAGATGCCTCATTGAGGAAAAATCGAGGAAGTCTAGGAGCAAATAGAAAGGCGCCTTGTCACTGAGAGAAAAGTGAACAAGATAAACACATCTCTCAGGAGAATAGAAACTCATCTGTTATCACAGCACCTCTGCTCTGTCTATATAAGCCAGACGACCCACAGTGTGGGCTGAATGACGAAGGAGTTTATTATTGACATCAGAGATGGAGGAGGGTCCAATAAGGTGGTCCAGCATTAATTTGTTTACCCCCAGTTTCACCTCAAGTTATTTCATCATTTCCTTTGGCCAACATGCTCAATCTTATTTTCATTGAACATTTTCGGTGTTACCCAACCTCTACATCAACGACAACCTAAAATACAGTAGTGAGACGTACTGCTCACTATACAACCATCCCCAAGAGATAGAGTTCATAGGACTTCACTAGTACTCAAAATGAGTTCAAACTAAATTGTTTGAAGTTAAAGTTTAGTGTAAGAACTCCAAAGGTATTGGAGATTTAACTGACATTTAAATAACTGCCCACTGTTGGATGGGCCTGCAGATTCAGACAGTGTCAGTAAGATGTGGAGTAACTGGACTGACTCCAGAGTGAAATACATTGCTTTGATTAATCTTCAGGTAGCCTTCAGCGAAACAGACAAATCTAGACCGAGCCTGTTGCTAATGTGACTGCAGTCTGTCTCTGAATAAATGCACACTTGCATTTCTCTAAAGCAGTGAAAGTGAATGTCCATCGCCTAGTATAGTGCATATCCCCAGTTACGAAAAAACTCTATCCCCAGAATTGTGATTGCTCCAAATACAGTACATTGCCGAATGTACAGGACACTGCTTAAACCTCATGAATATGTTAGATTATTTCAACAGTCAATTAAGGTAAATGTATTAGGACAAAAGTACAGGGAGAACCTTCAACTTAAAATGACCTAATAGTCTTGGATTGTGTACACCAACGCATCAGTGAATAACTAGCCCTGGGAATGCTGTTTATGGAGCTGTTTTGGTGGGCTGATATCAACAAGGTTGTTTCTCTGCTTTCCTAATTAACCATGACTGAGCGTAGGTTTAAAAGAGGGCTGTGACTTTGGCATAACACATTGTGTTTCACTACAAGCACACTGTGCATAATGGACAAATGTGTGAAATACATAATCATTTAGCTTGGCAATCGTGACCTTCACTTCAAAACACAGTGTTTATGGTTATTTACTTGGAAAAGGTGTTGTGGAGTGCACACTCTGGTAGGAGTTGGGAATGCTAGCTGGTTGCTGACAGTACATAGTTAATTGTAAATATAAAAAGAAGGTATTTGGAAAATTGGATTTTGAGCATGCAATAATTTATTTCTCATAAACTGGAAATTGAAAACTTTGTAATGAAATTGAGAGCTATTTTTGACAGCAATAACTGTATTTAATAAGGCATCTCATTTGAATATCTATTGTCCACATGCTGTCTTTCTGTAAAATTGCATAGTAATCAGTCTTAGCTCGGCGATAAGATAAAAGCAACTTACTTTTTTCCGTTCAACAATCTTTTCTTTCATTTTCCCTATGTTCTCTCAAGGGAAAAATAGGAATAATGTTGGTTGAACGTTGGTTTTGTTGGTGCAAACAATCACTTAGAGGGCAGTCTGGCAGGGACTGCGAGGATGAACATTTTGCATAATTCTGGCCTGTGTTGCTTCTTTATTGGACGTGTTCAATGTTGAAAGTTGATCGAGGAATAACTGAAAAATATTCTGTAAAAGTAGGTGTATTGGCTGTTTTCAACATTCATCATGTAAATTATGTCACAAATGTATGATGTTTCCACTGCATGTTCTCCATTGTGTTTCTGTCCTTTTGTAGAGGGTTTCTCATGGCTGAGCAGAGGGAACGTACTGACGTCCAAAACTTGAAGGAACTCAGGCATAGAATATCTTATTGTGAGAAATCATAATCAAACCAACAGTTTAATCTGAAACACTTTAAATTTGTGAAGATTTATTACAGAGGAGATGGTGGGTGTGAGATGGAGTATATGTTTGGCTTGATCCTTCTCCTCATCTAATTTGCTCTCTCCTAAAGGATTTCACAGGAGAACATAATATCCCTATTTTGCTTTGTGGATGGAAGACAAAATGAATGTGACTACCCTCTCTCTGGTTCACTGACTGATGAGATCTGACATGTTTGTATGATAAATTTAATTATGTTTAAACCAAGCCCTTACTGTCTGCTGTATGGCAACACATTACTCCTTCATTCAGAGGTTATTGTCCTTCCGACAAAACTTCTGAAGGTCTCTAGAGAGTTTGTGTGTGTGTGCGCGCATATGCAATTGCAGAACATATCTAGAAACAATATCATCTGAGATTTACAGACATATGGGACAACCTGAGTTCAAACTTCACAAACATTCAACAGTTAGTGGAACAGAATTAACCATTAGTCCTTACAACCTGTACTTACGGGCTATGAGGCTGCAGCATATGTATGTTTGGATTCCAGACATACATAATAAACAGTGTGGAAACATTATACAGTTTGAGTCTTAGTTTTACTGATGTGGGATCATTTTATAACACTGTGTGGGCATGCACGGCTAAGAAAACAGCTGTTACAGCTTTGTCACCAACATAATTGGGTTGACAGATGCAATAATTTAGTTTGAGGTGAAAAACACCTTTCTTTTACTCACTTGGTACAAGTGAAAACAAGAACATTCTGTACTATTTACTATCAACTATATAGAACATACAGTATATACTGTGCAGTTACAGTACACACTATTCATATTACAGGGTTAGGGTTAGGAGTAGTCTTTGGTTTTGTCCCTGCTTTTTATATATAATGGAATACTCTGCCATATTAGTAGTTTTTACAAACACAAGCACCTGTTTAAATTATGCTCTTTAAAGTCAAGTTTATATCCGGACTGTTGATTAACTTAATTAAGCATTTCATTGCCAAGAACTTCTGTGAATGTGCTAATAACAATCAACTTCTACCTAAATAAGTGTGAAGAAAAGGCATGAAAGTGCAGCAACGGAAACAGTACAAACTCACAATACATTATGATGAGTGTTCAGATGGGTTCTGTGGTGCTAAGCGCATTAAGCATGGTAGACAGACATGTGTCATGTCAAACCATTGATGAGGTGAACAGATATAGGTGCCATTCAATAATGCTTACATGGAATTTTCTGTTCAGTGAGCTTAGCTTTTGGCAGTTCCCGAATCATATTACATCCCTGCGCACACAGAACACAAAATCCCACTTGATGATCAGGGACATTGCTAACGCAGACTCCGGAAAGGTTGAGGAGCTCAGGGAACAATTACTCGCATCCCTAGAAATAAAAGAGATGAGTTTTGAAGCGAAGAGCAGGTTCTCTCTCTTCCACAGCGAGGGGATCAGCAACTGCATGAGGGAAGGCAGATTAGAGCCAGGCCTCATACTGGAATGTCATCAAATAATCATGGCAACATTTAACTCATCAATAGTAAATGAGAGCAACTCTAAGCTCTTCTCAATGGGTGCTTAATTCTTCTATTAAGTTCTTCAGAACCCAAATAAAGTCTGATCGACCCTAACATTTTCATTTTTATTTCCACCTCTTTCTCCTGTGGGAATTTCCTATGTGCTTATGTTGGTCACAATCCCCTATTAGCTATTGGCTTATTATCTTTTGATGTATTCAATCGTATTACTCATACACAGCATGTGTTCCTATTGTAATACATATTGTTTTTCAATGACAGTCCTGTTTGGAACAGTAGTCAGGTCTGGCTTCTTTTAGTCTGGATATGGTAAGTCTTCCTCAAATACTGTGGCTGTTGGGTCTGTGATGTCAATGTAGTATCCGCATGATTGATGAACTAATGTGTGTTTGCTGTACATTGTCTTTTTGTTTTTCTAGATTCACTATAAATTCCATCCTCAGACCTTTAGGCTTCCGAGAGTCTTTGCTACTACCACTGCGTGTCTTAACTATCTTGTCGAGGTGTGCGTCCCCTCTCTCCAATCAGCTGGTTGTCTAAAACATTTAAACCCAGGACCTAACCTATTACTAGGGTCACACCGTTCCAGTGGAGACGTCCTCAACCCTCCCTGAAAGAAACATAAGGCATAATGCAGTTGTTTAGATATGCAGTGATCCTCAAAATCTCATCAGCAGACACATACACATGAAGGCTGCAGGACATTCCTCGGAACAAATGTAGGAAACGACCAGGAGTGCCATTTACAAGTTGGTCCTTGTTATCTATTTAAATACCACACTATCAGTTTCAGGGACAGGAGAAGGTCTGTCTGACCTAACCTTCCCACCAGCATACAGGACAGATATGGGAGAACACTATTTGTAATGGAAAAAAAGGTCAAGTCAGCTCACATTATGCAAATACTTCCCAAAATCCAGCAAAATCCACACTAACCCTAGCCTCTTCTTAAAGGTCAAGCCTTGTCTAGACAGCCCACTCATGCCTGGGTAAACATGGGTTGCATGGAAAGTGTTCCGAAACTCTGAATAATATTTCTCTGTCAGAGATCAAAATAATTAGTTTTAATATTTTTTATTTAATTACAAATACAATGAGAACAAATTATTAACCCTTTATTTGGATTTCAGAGTCCAAAGTTGCCTTCAATACTCGGGTACTTAAAAAAAAAATATCTAATAACACACAAATCAGAGCCTCGATTCATGACATGTCTCCCATGAGGTGAGATAGCACAGTAGCTGTGGAGCAATCCAGGTCATTCTCTGGGCTGTAAGGTAAACAATTTGAGCCAGCTCCAGACTCCCTCAGCATGGACAGTGCATAGTGTACAGTAAACACATAGAGAAATCAATACAGATATGTCACATTGTTGCAGCAATAAACTCTACAGCAGGACACTGCATCTCTCTTTCTCTTTCTTGTTGTCTCTTCCTCTTTCTGTATGAAATTAAACATTGGAAACCTCTTTTATTGGCTATTTTAGCTGTAATTTTGAAAAAGATTTATATTGGATCTATGCAAAACATACTTACATTTGACAGGAAGTTATGTAACAAAATTGGCTTGCAGAGGGAACACAGCCCCTACCTTAAATCACTTACCCCCCCCCCCCCCCCCCATTTCTCTCTTTGTCTGTCTGTCTCACTAGGCTATGTGTATAATTTCCCACTCCTCTCTGTACAGCACATGTCCATCCCGCAAAAAACACTATTTTTCTTTTCCTTTAGAGCAATGTCCTTGTTGGAAGTGTTTTTCATTGTTTTCTTGTCTTTTCTATTTCTAACTCTTCCGCATTCTCTCTGATGATTTGATTGTATCTACTGGTTAGAAATATGAAAGATTGAGGACAATGCTGACTGGAACCTGATTGAATTGAGAATTGTTTGTCTTGTGTCTTTAAGCCAGATGGTTTGGCAAACCTCGACTTAACAAGTCTGCAGTTTTACTATAAAACCTGCATGTAATTTTATTAGTATGTGTTTGCTAGCTAAACTGCAGCTAGCAAGCTTTATAGGAAGCTAGTGTGTTGCCATGGTAACAATTACCAAGATGTCATTGAACAGTGCTTCGCCATTACATAATCTTACACCAAAGTAGAAGGCAATTTTTCCAAATCTGTCATAACATTGGACACATGAATACTGAAATATTTAAATGCAACAACAATACATTATGTCACATATTAACAAACACTATAGCTCTTAAGCTTCTCTTACTGTAATTTACTAGTCACCACTGTCCACCAGTGTCCCCCTTGTGGAATCAAATAACCTATCCTTACATTTGACACAGAACACACAGACCTAGAACACTTTGTCAACGCTCCCTTTTAACTACAGTACTTCACCTGTATGTTAACTTATCACTGCTACAACTACCAATCACTGTCATCCCTCTCTGTCTCTCTTTTCTCTTACCTCCTCTCTAACTCTCAGCCTCCTCTGACACCTCCTCTTTCCCTCTCTTCCTCCCCTCTTTGGCTGGTACAGGGTTAAAAGTAATGCCCTGTTACTTTGTTCTCGGGGAACACTTTGTAGACAGATGTAAAGTTAAGGACAGACAGACATCTCAGGCGTTCATCTTTCCCCTTGATGTGCCAGACACACACACACACACACACACACTGCAAAATAGGTTTAGTTCTAGTATATCCAGTACACAAAGACACACAGACCCGCAGCCTAAACACATAGCCACACAACTAAGGGTGTTTCAGACAGAGACTGCCACATCCACTGGCCTTTTATGAAGGACTTCTAAGATTGTTTCATTCCCTCAAGTCATCCAATTTCCAATGAAAATATGGATACAACGTGTCATCGAGAGAACTGGATGTCTGCCTTTATGTGTGGCTGTGTGTGTTTTTCCAAACACTGACACTGATGTGATGTCAGACTTAGACATTGAAGCTATGTATCTTATGGGTTGAGATGGTCGCCTGTATCTCAGTTCTTTTAATGGGATTCTGCAGCAGTCATGCATACGGTCATGTGCAGTTCCCAGCAATTACCCCATAACCCCAATTATGTGTTCATTTGGTTAGATTCACACAGGTTCCTCAACCTTCAAAGTAGCTCAGTCAAGCATTAAACATGAGAGGATATCACATCAACGGAGAGGTTTGCGGAAAACAACCTGTCATGTGTATCATCCATGCTGTTGCGGTAAATTATATGAATCCTTCCTCTGTGTGTTTGTGTGGATACAGTAGTGTGTGTGTTTGTGTGTATACAGCAGTGTGTGTGTGTGTGTGTGTGTGTGTGTGTGTGTGTGTGTGTGTGTGTGTGTGTGTGTATTTGAGTGACTGTCTGGAGGACAATCAGTGCCATCCCAGTCTATGAGGTCAAATTTGAAATACAGTAACAACAAGATGGGGGTGGTTGAGTGCGTCAGTTATGGGTCACTGACAGGATCTGGGTCTTCAGCCTTCACGTTTTCAGTTGCAGCGCCACAGAGATCAACATGAAGAGGGGTTTTTGTCAAATTGTCTACCATGATGCACCACAAGAAGGGAGAGCTGGACCAAGGACAGGGAAGCAGCTAATTGCAGTCTGGGAAGTGGTGTGTGAATGGGCTTCACAGGCTAGGGAAGGTTAATTAAAAAAGAAAAAGGGTGGGGGGGGGTACATATGCGTGTGCACATGCGGGTACAGGCACATGAGTGTGTGTGTGCACGCGTGAGTGTGTGTGTAAGCAGGACCTTGTCACATATCTCTAAATGCACAGAGTAATTACACTGGCAATGCACTTGGACTTGGCAGTAAATGGCGGTTGGCAGAAAGGGCAGCTAGTGGGGGTTCAGACACCATCCGGAGAGTAAATCAGAACAATGCAAATAGAAAGCCCTTGTTAAACTCCCAGTGACAGACAGGAACATTGAAATCCAGGTTTCGGATGTTTGGTTTTATGGGAGCTACATTTTGAGTTGACATAAAAAAACACACGGAACCTAGAAATGTAAACAGAATGTTTGTTGTTGGGTGGTTACAGCGTAGTATTGCTACTTTCACAGTACAGTATGTCTCTCAAAACCAAATAGCATTGTCTCTTACAGTATTAACACTGCATCCTTTCACATGTCCAGAGTAAAGTCCACAAGTACCAAGGAAGGGACAGAGCATGCATCACTCAGCAGCAGAGATCTCGACTTGCTGTATTGAGACAGCCTGTGCCCTAAGTCTGGACTTCAGACTTCAGCAGATGTGTTCCATTGTCGGTTCCGAAATAAATGGATGATTTATACATAAACACAATAGAAAAAGAAGCTGTTCAGGAAGTAATTGTTTTGATCAGCAGACACTCTTATCCAGAGCGACTTACAGTAAGTACAGGGACATTCCCCCCGAGGCAAGTAGGGTGAAGTGCCTTGCCCAAGGACACAACGTCAGTTGGCATGACCGGGAATCGAACTGGCAACCTTCAGATTTTTAGCCCGATTCCCTCACCGCTCAGCCACCTGACTCCCCTGTCCATCAAGCTAAAGGCAGACAAATCGGAACACAATGTTCCTGCAGGTATTGACTGTGATGCCTCAAGCACAACATACACATCAGACATACGCATTTTTTCAGTTGTTACCTGACAGAGGTCGGCAGGGGAATTTCCACGACTTTGATTTCAATAGACCTGGCTATGAGGCTCGAAGCTAGCTTTCATCGCCCCACAGTTGATCGGCATTGCAGGGATCTTAGATGTTTGTGTGTGTGTGTGTGCGTGCGCGAGCGTGTTATGGGGGGATGGGCATCACAGTACTGCAGATTGACGGGCAGTACCTATAGGCTTTATTTTTCAGCAGTGTCTGTCAGAGGGAGATCGTTTTTTGTCACAGAGGACAAATGAAAGCTGCTCCAACTCAAAGAGCATATGTGTGTTTGTGTGTTTGTGTGCGTGTGTGCGTGTGTATGTGTGATGTTGTGGGGTCACATCAATAGTCCCACCTGCATCTGACAGTATACTTTCTTATTCTAGTTTCTCTTAATCTTTTTTTCTGGGAGCACATATGGGAGACATTGAGACCACAGACAGACAGAGCTGCAAAGGACCAGGGAACACTGAAGCAAGAAAGCTGCCATTTCAAATTTCCCATCTCATCAAATAAACAAATATGCACATTTGCAGATGCAATTTGTAGATGTATAAACATAGCACCTTGGTTGAGACATGCTCGTTCGTATTCTGCAATCTTCCTGTGGCATGTCTAAGGATGGAGGGAACCATGAGACAACAATATAGAAACTGACAGGATTTTCTGCCCCTCTGAGTTTGATGCCATGTGTTTCTCCCAGATTCCAGAGACCCTACCACACTGACCCTGTCACTTTCCATCTCTCAATCTGAGTAATTATCCACTGTTTACGCCTGTCATATCCTCTACCACAGACGGCTTACATAACACCACATGTGCAGCTCACGATTGGCAGCACTGCCGTTCGAACCAACCATCTATTTCTACCCAGGTCATTTCCAATGCTTCAGTCCATATAGCTCCATAGCATCATAGTGTGTGGTTCGTGGTGTGATTCAATCATTTTCCCTTAGCGGTGCCTTTCTCCATTCAAGTGATCTGTGAGGCCTTATGTACGCTTAACAATCTGACAGATGGACTAGCAGACCACCTCCAAGAGTGTGAAATGAGGGTCAACACTGTCGTTCCCAAGCGATGGGGCTTTTCTGTGCTTGCTTGTGAATAGAGAACAAGCTGCAGTGGAGCAGGGACAAAAAAAAGCAAGTGAATCGATTAAACCAAACCCATGACAGTTCTCTGCTATAGATCTGTTTGTTTTGTCAATGTAGTGGGTGTAAGAAACGGTCACAGCTCATAGCCTTGGAATGTGTTTGTGTGTGGGTGTGTATTTGAACATATGTTGTGTGTGTGTACTGCAGTATTAAGTGTAGTATATCCTGTGCACTCATTTGAACCACAACCTAAATCAATCACTAAAACCATGTTCCAAAATGTCCATCGGGCAGGAGGTAGCAGCCAGCACACACCAGCCTGTGTACTGTATATACCTGCTGTGCATATCCCCTCATTTGTCCCACTCTTGTCCCAGGGTGCTCAGAGCAGTCTGCACAAGGGGCGGGACATCAATTAACCTTTGGGGCAGCGGGAATGCCTCCTCCGCAGCCAGGAGGGAGGATCTGGATCTAAAGGTTAGGGGATGGGCACTGATGAAGCTGGGCTTCGTACCTGGGGGGGAGAGGGGGATTTGTTACAGGAAACGTGTATTCACTGACAGGCTGGCTGTCGGACCTGTGCAGTTTTAAGTTCTGCATTGCTGCAGGTGCACTTGGTACAGGTACTGTACAGTATGATGGACTAGAGGGTCTATCTAAAGGAATATTCTGTCTGAAGAAACTGTACTGGAGCAGCATTTGTGACCAAATCAAAAACTTGATGGCAACATTCAAACACGCACACACATACAGTACACACTACTATGGACATTTTCAAAGCTTTGTAACCTTGGCCGACTCTCACAACCGCAAACTTAATTATTCGAGCCAGTTCACCTCCACCAGCAGCGACTCCCCTTGACAAATGCTTCCTGTCTTCTAGTGACTGATTGAATCCTACTTGCTCAAGTTGAGATAAGATGATTTAATTAAAAGCTACGCTAAATCATGTTGCAAGAGAAGGCATGCCTAAACTGTGGAATGTAGAGCTGTCATTTCAATTTTCATTGTTGAGGTAGGATTATGTCTGCATTATTCAAGTTGATTATGTTTGAGAAACAGGAGGACAATGAAAGTGAGTGATAACAATAATACAGTGATTGTACAGTAGACACAGGAAAGGGATACATTTTCATGTCATTCATTTATCAGACTCTTTTATTCAAAGCTACATACAAATTGTGCATAGATACAGTACAGCAGAAAATGAAGGTTTAGAAGTAGTTCTAACGGTATTTCGGCTGTGGGTGAAAGGAACTAGATCATTACTGCACCAGGGCACAGCGCAAAGTAACCACATGTCAGATGTCAGGCACGGTAAACAACAACACATCTCAAATCCAGTGCAACAAAACCCCTACAATCTTACATCATATCAGAAGTGCAACATCAACCAATTTAGTATGTGCATTCTCTTGCCAGTAAGTGGTACAGCAGGATTTCATATGCAACATACAGAACAATTTACAAGTATCACACAAAGTTGTGTTGGTGTGTGTGGTGCTAAGTGCTTATTTCGGTGCCCTTAGGCCAAGTGGAGAGTAGTTTGTCAAGGTAAAGCTTGAAGAGGTCCATCTGGAGAGGACAGGAGGGACAGAGTGGTCCACATTTGAACAGGGAAGTCATTCCATCAAATTGTCGGGCACTGCTGGGCACATTCTGAAAGTGGTTTGGTGACAAAGCACTCACCTGCTACTTTGTGTGTTAGGGTACATTAGTTAGTGGCACCAACTTGTGGCCACAAACCCTAACAAAATAAAAGTATATTTTTAACTCTGCATGGGGTACGATGCTGAACCAATGAAACTCCAAAGCCATGGCAACGGGGTGATTCTGACTTGATTCCCTATTTAACGAGGGGTGTAATAGGGAAAGTATATCCAGGTTGGGTCGTATTCATAGCACCAGGCATGACCATATTCTCCATTCACAAACTTAATGAGAAATGTAATGATTTAATGAGGTGCCATATGATGGATCTCAAACATTGCTTCCTGTCTGTTGATATCCTCTTTTGTGAGTTACTGTAAATGTACCACTGTACATGTAGCAGTGACATCAAAATGCTGTAGTATGCATAGATACCTTCTACTTTGAGATTGGAAAGCTGTGACACTGTTGTAATGCCATTTTAACCCTCTAAGACCCAATTTAAAATTTCAACATCACCTTTAGCTCTCCAAAAAACACATTTGCAAATAAGATTTGTTTTTGAACAACCACATTTCCATAACCAATGGGTCCTATTGTCTTGCCTTGCAATGCTAATGGTTAAATTTTGTCTTTCAAAAAAAAGAAATTAGCAATTAAAGAGCTAAAGGTGACGTTGTAATTTTACAACAAGGGGTCTTACAGGGTTGCAACCACAGCTTGTAAAGCAGAATTATGTCCTATACTTAATGTTTGATGTCTGAAACGTTTCAGAACTACATGATTTGCTCAGCAGGTGTTTGTGTAAGAACATGAGACAGGCTGAGAGTTAGAGAAAACACAAGAGGGGGGGAGAAAAAAAGAAAGAAAGAAAATGTCAGACAGACATGGATAGAGACGGAGATGGATGAAAATCATCGGTTTAGCACTTCTTCAAGGACAAACTTAATTTTCTAGGAAAACTGAATTTTCCAAGAAAGTGCATAGACGAGGACAGTATATCATTACTAAAATATGTGACCTCTGTTAAGCACATCAAACAGTCTGACTCATACGCCTTGACATTTGAAGCAGTATAAATATGCACACCAAAGTAAGAAAATAGTTCTAGAAACAAAAGGCCATCAAAGCATGATAGTCAAACATCTTGGTGAGACGTGTATTAAGAACATAACACTTTCAGATTGATTATTGCATGTGGAAATATACTACTGAAATGACCAAATAATTGTATCCATATGTGAATTTCTCATCTACTTCACAGCTACACAATTGTAGCACATGATACATTTGACTAAAAGGAATTCTTTAAATAAGACAATTTCCGTGACTGTGTATTTTGATAATCCATTCTTTCTTTGACTCCCAAGGCCCTTTTTGTGATGGTGCACTCCAAGTCAAGAGTCCCATTTGTAAAATTGGGACGTATTGGAGGCGATCTTTTTCACTGCAGTGTTATAGAGGAGTGTAAGCTGCCACAGTGCTCCTTAAATGCATCAGGTCACTCTAGGGGAACAAAAGGGCCTCACACTGACTATTGGGTGAATGATTGTCACTTACCCATAATAATTATGAATCCCTTGTATTAGTAGCCACAACCATGGAGGCTATCAGACTTTTCTTTTGGATCTCCATTTTAATAACAATGGCATCCACAAGTTGCGCCAATCTCCATGTCAAGAAAAAGTTTTACAGTACTTTCAACCGCTAGAACACTAACTGTTGTGTTGCTGTTACATGTGCTAAATGCAACCAGGCGTAGACATCCTACAAGCCTTAACAAAAGGTGAAACTTTTCCAGGAAAATAGTGTCTGCCTGACCTGGATGCTGTCTGCGTTATCCCCTCACTGTTCATTCCAAATCCATTACTTGCTGATAAGGTGGTCTGATAAAAAAACAAGATAGACATGACCTGTTAGTGGCTTCTTCACAGCTGTGATTACAGAATTGTGTTCACGTCCAGGCTTCACTGTAACCCATTGTACTTCTGGTTGGGTTCACCCACAGGAAAAGTGGATATTGACGACAATCACCTGTTCCGACCAGCATGACTGGGTTGACCTGGGCAGACAGGCTCTTTTTCCCACAAACTATCTATCACAATCTATTACATAAGAATGGAAGCCATCCATACTCTGACAGTGAGATGTGGTTATTCCATTTTGAGACAGATCTCCACTGTCAGCACTGTTGATCAAGATGATTAGCATGGTAAATATTTTGACTATCCTAATTAGTATCCTAAAATAGAGTCAGGTGGCTGAGCGGTGAGGGAATCGGGCTAGTAATCCGAAGGTTGCTAGTTCGATTCCCGGTCATGCCAACTGACGTTGTGTCCTTGGGCAAGGCACTTCACCCTACTTGCCTCGGGGGAATGTCCCTGTACTTACTGTAAGTCGCTCTGGATAAGAGCGTCTGCTAAATGACTAAATGTAAATGTAAATTACCCACGTGACATTTTTCTCGGAATGTGGACAATCAGTTTCCTCAGCAGTGGAACGATGCGTTACACCCTTGTGCCACAAGCGCAGCAGGCATTGATGTCTGCACAACAGGTGTTACGCAACCTTGGGTTTCCTGTTACATAACAGGCATGGGGGATAAGGAATCTCTGTTTTAATGGTCACCCAAGCTTTTGCCGTTTCTTCACAAACAACCTCATTTCTACAAAGATGGCAGCCCTCAGCCCTCAGTGGTATCCTTTGAAAAGGAGGTAGCCTATGACTCCTGTATATAATATACTACAAACATGGATGTCTGCTGGATGTGATGGATGTGATGGATGTGGGTGGGTTATTAATAGAGATATCGTCATTATGTTCCAAACAGAGGCTTGTTCTCTGTCTTATGTACCTCATGGCTGTTAATAAGAAACCTAAAGCCTGCAACTGGGAAGTGATTAGGATAACATCTTGGTTGCATTCTCTGCCTGTGTGATTAGAGCCTACTGGTGAATTCATGTGCAGTTGTTTTAAATAAATCATAAAAAACCTACATTTTTAGATTAGTCATTATATGTCCTTATTTCAGTTTAGATTTTCTGATGAATGTGTCCCTATCTGTAGGGTTGATTGTTGTCATCACTAAGAAAACAAAGTTCAAAATGTTCTTCTGACGACAGCTTTGAAACCCTGTTGATAAACAGTCACACTTAAAGATACAAGTTCTCATTCATTTCACATTTTCAAATCGGCACCTTTCATCATAATTCTCAATCACTCATTCAAAAAGATGCAGACAGAGTGGGCTGTACACAGTGCTGGGCACATTGCTCTCATACATTCACACATAAAGTCTGATCTTACGGCATGTGCTTAAATAGAACTGGCTGATTGACTTATTCATTTGTCATCTGGTAGGAGTTTTTTCAACAGTCATCAACTATCAGCTGCAGCTCTAATAGCCACCAGAAAAGATTAACGCTGCATTTCCATCTCATTTGATTTTAATTATAGTCCAGGATGAAACCACAAGAGCTTCATTGGTCCATCCAGGTTATTGACCACCATGGTAACCATGACAACTTCTCAGTCATAAAGCAAGGCCAATTAATCTACCACAGAGTCGCTGGTCTGGAGGTATGGACACACTCACACAAGTGGACACACAAATAAACTTTTCGAGATGCATGTTGAAACAACATTGCCTACAGCAGATGGTTGTTTGCAACCTATGTAATATAATTACGATAATCCCCCAAAAAACAGGGAGCTTATTTCAGAATAATATGTCTTTACAGCAATATCAGAAAATCCCATGGTTGAAGCAACTCTGGAAACAATTGTTAGACTGCACCATGCATTAGAACACAAGCTCACATAAACCTGTAACCTAATCAGATAAATCAGAGTAATAGCTTTCTCTAGCCCTCTGTCCTCAGTGTATGTGTTGAACAGGCAGGACTCAGGTATTGATTGGAGGGGCTCAAGGAGAATACATTAAACTGACTGGCACCTCAACCAAGCAGGGGAGAGAACAGTCTGGAACACGCTTCTGCTAAAATTGTCCATACCAATCCAGAGGTCAGCTTGTTTTTTCCCTCATCACTAAACTGATTATTCTGTTGAAGAAGTCTGGCATCCCAGATAAAATGAATGAAAGCCATGTAAAAAAAAAGTATGAGTTAAGCAATGCACAATGCACAATGTTTGACAAACCCATAATTAGGATTGTTAAAAAAATACAAGCAAATGTCCCAAATTAATATCTCTTCACAGATTCAGTTATCACGCTAACAACAGGTTGTCAAGGTAACAGTGTGACATTGCAGGTGACGTCAGATGATTTCAGATTTGAGCTCTGAGGAGTGTTGGCTCAAGTAGTAAGCACAGCTTTTAAGGCAGAAATCACTTTTGCAACAGAGCAAGCATTATGTCTACAGGTAGCTGCACTACAGTAAATCGAGTGTTTTTCAAGCATACACATTTCAATGTGCTGCAGGCCACAGCATATAATGATCTCAAAGTCACAACCATAAGCTAATTACAAACCTTGAGGTTTTGGTGAACGTTTGGTTTCTCTGTGGTGCCTTTATTTTAAGGAATGAATCATGTGGCAAAAATTTGTATTAGATGTTACTATTTCATTCAGCTTTTTAGAAGACAGTTTTTTCATTTTATTAATTTAGACATACAAAAAGTGTGTATAGTAAGTCCAGCAGATAAACAAGGACCCAAACTGCACAGTTCTAAAAGTAGTTTAGTGGTTAGAGCCAAGGTCTGTAGTTTTACCAGAGACAGCGCAACAGTAACAACATCTTAACTGCAATATAATGACATAACTCTGAGGGAAGGTCAGACATCTTACAGTATTAGGGTATCAAGTGCATGCCCCTGAATGAGTCTGAGGTTTCAGTGGTAATGGGAACTAATTGTTCTGACTGTACAGAGAAGCCCCTGAATTTCCTAATGACTTCACCTAAGGGATGCAGAATGGCAGTCAGGCAGAGGTAATTATTCTGAACATCCCAGCATGGTTCTCTCAGTGTGATCCTCTCATCCACACTACTCAGATGGTTGAGTGTGTGTATGTGAGTGAGAAAGAGAGAGTGTGTGTGTGTGTTTGTGCGTGTGTGTGTGTGTGTGCGTGTGTGTGCGTAAGTTAAAGAAAGTAGGTGTGAGACAAAGTTAAATGAATATGGATGTGAACCGCAACACTGTTTTATACACCACCACTATGTCCCAAAACTCATGTCTTTTTCTAAAGCTAAATGTTAAAACTCTCTGACTCTAACAGGTGTCATTAGTGAGGTGCAGTGTCTGATGTAATCATTTTAATCAAGACCATTGTAATTAAGTTTCAATGTTCACTCAATGTTATTTTCATATTGACGGAGGAGGCAGTATAAAGCTACTGAAATGTGATTGATTTACTGCGATTGCAAACTCAATGAAAATCTTAATTATGTTGTGAAGTACAGGAAATGTATTTAAAGTGTACAACAGAGTCTCACTACAGGAATATTACAGTTACACATCAAACTAAGAACTGAAGACACATCAAACATCAAACTGAGACTGAAGACGAATGGCACTCCCCAGCCACTCTGTTCCAAAATAATTTGTTGCATTGTAAATTAGTTTCATATCTTCCATGAGGAACACCTGTAGAGTATACAGTATATGTTGCAAGATCAACCACAATTCCCACACATTTTCCATTCCCTTATCACTGATGTGCAACAGAGGAAGGGGCAGGAGGCCGACTGGTGGATGTGTCTGATCGTACTGGATGCGGGGGCAGCCCTGACAGTTAACCATTAAATGGCCTAATTATAATCACCCGCTTTTATGTAATCCATGATTGAGATCTATTTTCTTGGGAGTAACGGAACATCCGTAATCAACAATGTGTGTATAGAATAGGGTGTGGAACTCAGATATAAAGATGATGTAATTGGCATCGAAACAGACAAAAGAGGAGTTATTTAACATTCATAAAACAATATTTATTTAAATGAGCCATAATGAGAAAGCCAATCAGAGTTTACTCTTGCCATGAGGTCTGCTCCCTTGTCTTCTTTCAAATTGCTCCTGAAGGTTTCTGGATGTTCCTGGTGATTGGGGGAAAACAAGTTCAAGCTCACATCCATACATTTAAAGGGTTTGAGACTGTGTGAAGAAGAAGCAGCTTTAGTGCCTTTGTTTAAATATCTGTTTGTGTGCGTCTTTATGACTGCATTCATCGCTTTGACTTTCCTCACAGAATGGCACAAATTGGTTATTGCAAGGTGAGGCCTCATGATATTGTGCATTTGGGAAAGTTAGTATGCTCGTTGCTCTACAGGTGTCATACAACTATCAAGCTCCAATAAAGGGCGTATGTTTGTTTGTGTTGTGATAACAGGGCATTTGTTATCACATACTGGCAAACACAGCGGTTTACTTGAACAGAAACCACACTCACAGTGAAAAGGGCTTATTTTCTCTCAATACAGTATGTATCAATACCGCAGTAATGTTCTCCACAGTGTGCAAACATTAAAAAATAATCCCCAGCACATTGTTTCGGCCTTGGGACCTGCCAAATGCCTCTCATTGAGTTCTCCACAAATCCTTGCAATAATTGCTTTCAGTGTTTTGAGGAAAATTAACTCTTCCTATAAAAATGTAGTCTCTTGTTTCACTGAGAGTCTCAAGGCACAAACAAGAGCTTTTCCTCTCAAGTTACTTCATTTTACTTTGTGGATCTTAAATCTGGGTGACTCAAAGCCCAATTATACTGTTTAGCAAACAAATTGATCCATCCTCACTGCTGAACTTAACAATAATGTGCCACTGAGACAGTGGCCTGCGGCATGAACCACACAAATTGAAAACGGCTCAAAATGAGCACATTAATTCAACAACACCCCTGAAACATTCGGGCACTTGTTTCCACAGTCATCAGGAGGAATCTCCAATTCTCCATGTCTCTGGAGATTAGAACATCTAGTTCTGAAGAGGTCTATCCAGTCATCTTCAATACTGACAGCCTGCTTGATATTCACACAACTATTGTCTCTACATACCGTAAGCTCTCCTCAGCGCAGGGCTCATGTGTGCAGATTTCAGATGTTTTCATTGTTTATAAACTAATCAATTATGGCAGTCATTTCAGTCCTGTGGTGGCTGCGGAAGGCTACAGGTCTTTTTGCTCATGAATGATAATGATTAAATCGTTGCTGACTTTCAGTCTCGTTTAATGTCAACGGATGCAATTCTACCAGAAACAATTTCAGGCACACTATGACTGGCAGCACCACTGCTCCCTGTTTTTACATGCAATGTTTTCAACAGTGATTAAATAACAATTATTTTCTCAAACCTCAGATTATAGGAAGCATCATTCTCATTATTCTATCGTTTTTTTTCTTCCTCTAAAGCTCCCTGGGAAGACAATTTGCAGAAGAATATAATTTGGGGGTCAGGTGGCTGAAGAATATAATTTGGGGGTCAGGTGGCTGAGCGGTGAGGGAATCGGACTAGTAATCCGAAGGTTGCCAGTTCGATTCCTGGTCATGCCAACTGACGTTGTGTCCTTGGGCAAGGCACTTCACCCTACTTGCCTCGGGGGAATGTCCCTGTACTTACTGTAAGTCGCTCTGGATAAGAGCGTCTGCTAAATGTAAATTTGTAAATGTAAATTTTGAGCCAGATAACAATTCCCCCATCTTGTTCACTGGCACTTCTGCTGGCATTTGCCATGACATTTAACATTCATATCAACCTTACATTCAGGTCATCAAACTGAAAAAACAGTTCAATTCATTTCACAGCTTTCTTAGCAACTTCATGTTCAGAGATAACAACAGTTAACTAACAACACTGTTGTTTTCCGGCATTAAGTTTGTTAAAAGCATTTTTATTTAACATGACACCTCATGTCTGACTTTTTAAACTAAGATTTGGGGGGTAATGTAGGGGACTGTGGCTGATTTTGACACTTGAAAGGCCTTCTCTTTTTAAAGTTCAGAACGGTTTTATTTTTCCAATTTCAATGGGTCTGACATTCATTATTTGAGGCAATGTTGTTCTTGTGTTTTATCTTTCACTTCAAAACTCTGGGTTTCTCTCAGTTTATGGATAATGCACCAGAACTAAAAGTGCTTAGTTCATTTCACCGTAACAAACATGCTTCAGCTTTTCTGAAACACAAAGTGCTGGTTGACTTGGTTTATGAACAGAACGGACAAATGTTGCTTAGAGACGGATGGATGGATTCTGTGTTGCCTTGACAGACTGCACCATTCTAGAATGAGAGACAGACAATACAGACATGACATCAAACAGAAAATCATTCTCCTGTCTGAACACAAACTTATTTGGTGCATGACCACATTTAATAAATGTTTTACTGGCAAAAGCCTGGGCAGTAGTTGTAAAGTGCTTTTATTTGAAATCTTCAGTATTTCAATTTAGAATGAGAAAACACATGAATCTCCTGGAGTTTGACTTAGACTTTCACTTTCCTGTCACATTAAATCAAAAAGCTATATTTGTTAGTTAATCCTGGTACATACAAAGATGATTGACCAGTCTTGCACACGATCTACCTCTTCTAGTAAAGCTGCTCAAAATGAATGGAGCGTTGTCTAGGAGACAGTCTGCTTCTCCAAGGTTCTACCTTTGGGTCATAAGCTTTGAAGACGAAAACAATGGTTACTGTTTCAGGTATCCCCATGGTATGCACATCTGCCATTGTGCAACACACTGACTGTACAATAGTGATTATAATTGCATAAAAAAATTCAGATTAAATGGTATTTCATGAAATACAAAGGGTTTTTGCGGATTGTTGGGGATCTATTCTAGCTTAAAGCCAAACCTGAGTTGTAACCAGGTTAGGTTAGATTGATAGCTCAGTGTTACCAACGTTATTAATATTATGTAATTATCCCTTTTGGGACATTTGCATAATTGGCAAACAACTGCCACTGAATATTTTCTTTAGCTTTTTTGCTTCGAAACCTTCGTATTATTCTGGGAGCAGTGAATAGCTAATTATGACCTAGCAACAAGTAGACATAATGTATTTTACAGTGAAACTTGAATTACAATGTTTTTTACATTGTTATTTTGATTTTTTATGCCGTCTCAGATCCCATAGACAGTAACAACCGAAACCTATACGATGACATTAGGTAGAGCACAATTAAAATTGAATCACAAACTGAAACTAATTCTGATCGGTAGTCAGTGCTTCAATTCAGTCAATTTCTAAATCCAGCGTTGTCGATGCTGCACAAGCATCCGTTACTATTGGACAGTAGTGGGTTGGACGCGAAGGGCTAAGCATCTTTTGTTAATGCGCAAGAGGCGTGAAAGCAGACACACCAGTCATTGCGCAGAGGATATGGATGTGGACGCGTCGCGCGCTCTAATATCTGGTGCGGACAGGCTGCACTCAGCGGCGCTCAAGGTGGCCAAATGAATCACCGCCCTCCCGGCTCGTCCAACGTGCAATGGCTTAACCGGAGAGACATGAGTGTCCGGACAGAGGACAGTATTAGCTTGTGCCAAAGGGCCCTCCAAATTGTAAAGGAGCTGTGTCTCGCCGGGCATGTAGATCGGGAGAAATGTTCGGATATAATTCCCTTTGAAAGCAGCATACCAGGTAAAGGAAACGCAGGTAAATAGGAAATTATTTACATTTTCTATCCCTCTTTCCCAAGATTGCTTTCCCCCTTTGTTACAGTGTTGTTTATTTGGTCTTAAGTGGCTGCTAAGGCGTTTTTTGAGGCGCCACTGTTGGCGTAGTTGTAACTTCAGCTGACTTTCTGAAGCAACTTTTGTCTTTGCTGTAGGTCGATCTCAATCTGTCTGAATTGGGTGGGCCTGGGGGAAATTAATGGACAATGAGAAGGTTGACAATGATTTTGTTGCTTTTATGTTAAATTAAGCTACAATACGATTGGGAAATATTTTGGAGTGGGATCTCCTCACAATATAATGCGGAGTGACTTTCCTTAGGCTGTGTCCGCAAGCCACGCTGAAGATGCGCAACAGGTAAAACATAAAAGTAGTCATTCGTGAGCTGAGGCGGATTTTTTGTGTGGTTTTTAAGACACTATCCTCAATAATTAGCTACATTTATTTCGATACTCTGATCTACGCCAGCAGAACATAATGTCTGCGATTAGTCATATTGTGTATTGTCTGCGGCCAATACCGTCTGTCAAAGTCTTGAGTCGTCGCACTTGTACCACTTATGAAAAGTACAATTCCTAAAGGTTTAATGTTTGGATGTAAATAACATACGGTGCAATATAATCTGAGTAACCTTAATTGTATAATGGATAAGAGCAAGCAGGCTAAATATATGATAGAAAAGCATTGCTATATAGAAACCTTGTTTAGCGCCGTCTATTGTGTAGAAAATAAAGGTAATGTGGGTTATCATTACAAAACCATGTAGAAAGTGCTTGGCCACGAATCCAGACAAAATTGACTTAAATTCATTTTTTCGTATTGTGATGAAGATCTATGTGCTTAAATAAGATCTGACTTTTTAACCTCCCGTTCCTTTACCAGAAGTGCATTTGCCTTCTCACAGCTTGCTTTCTCTCGTTTTCTCTCTTTCTTGCATGTTTGTCTGTCTCTCTGTCCATCGCTTTCTTATCTATCTTATCTTCCTCTGTCTTGTACAATCTTTCTCTCTTTCTCTCTCCCTCCCTGTCTCTTTCTATCCCTGTCTCTGTCTCTCCCCGCTCCCTCTCCCTGTCTTTCTCTCTCCCTGTCCCTCTCCCCATGTATCTCTTTATTTCTCACGGTCTATCTCTCCCTATCTCTCTCTTTTTCCCTCTCTCCCTGGTTGTTTGTAGACATCTCTGTCAGTCTCCTTGCTGTGGTCGTGGGTTTCTGTGGCCTCGCCCTGTTGGTAGTCTCTCTCTTTGTCTTTTGGAAGCTGTGCTGGCCTATCTGGAGGAGCAAGGCACTCTCATCCCATGCCGACAACAATGGCCTCCGGGTCGGACTCCCCGAAGCTCCTCCACCCATCCTGCCGCCGGTCCTCGAGCCCAAGGTGGCGATGGAGGAGGAGAAGAAGAAGAAGGTGCCGGAGGTCAAGCTAAACGGGCGGAGCTCAGTCAAGCTCCTGGAGGCGGCCATGAAGATCAGCCAGACGTCTCCAGACATCCCCGCCGAGGTGCAGACTGCGCTTAGAGAGAGGCTCAGCCAGCAGGCCAAGATCCAGAGACAGACCACTGAGCCCACCTCCTCCTCCAGGTACACTGCCTCAGGACAGGGCCCTGATCCCCATTGAGCCATCATCCTAAGTGCTCTCGTCCCCACTCCTCTCATCCTCAATGCCTTAATCCCCCAACTCCCATCTCTTTTGCTCTCATCCCCACTACTCTCATCTCCAGTGCCCTCTGCACTGTCCCAATCTGTAAGGCTCTCTGTTCAATCATCTGGCTCTATTTATCCATGAGTGGTAAGGAGGAGGCTGAGAGAATGTGTAAACATGCTCTAAAAAGGCATGCTTTTAGCAAGTTTCAAAATCTTGGAAGAATGTTGAGGCATATCTATGTCTATATATTTATACTTAACAAGCTGTTTTCAAACATGACAAGAGGGAGAAAATATGCTACATTTCCCATGCACAAACAGCACACCAAAAACCATTAGCATGGCATGACAGTCACATGACAGTTCATGACATGACAACCGTTAAGTGACATGATAGTTCATGGCCAATCACAACTAGTGACCTTAAAACACTGTGACTGGTGGCATCATGGATGACCTTGGAGGGTCGCCTACCCCCACAGGCTTCTCAAGCAGCATAACACAATGCCCCGTCGTTCTAGTTCAAGCCCTGTAATCACCCATGGCCACATCCTGCATGGGGCGTGCATGTGAGTCACGCTGCCATGGCAACGGCGGTAAACGATCCCTGCAATTAAACAATCAGCTCGCTTTCTCTATGTTTTTGGGGACATTGTTTTAACGAGCACATCTGTAATTTGCCATGCTGTAAGGGGATAGGAGGAACTGTCGTGTTGCAGGGCACAATTCCTACTGAGACCAGCTAAGCAGCTGCAACTGGTCTCTCAGGGGAAGCCATTGTTGAAACGTGCTTGCAAATGTTTGTCATTAGGAAGGTTGATGCAATTTCTTGAATCTAGACTCTCTTAAATTACACACTGATGAGGCAGGCACCGAAATGGCTAATTTTACGTCGCCACTCCTCATCTCCTACTCATTTAGTATTTTTCTTCTCCCAATTACTCGCAAACTTTTTCTTTGGACGTTAATTGATTTTTCATGCAATCCCTTACAGGCTGTGTTTTTGTAAAAGTTTAATTTGCCGATTGCTCGAGAATCTGAGGACATGTACAAAGTGAACAACTTAGCCTTGTCCCATGTACTGTGTATTCATATAAACATTGCAACAAATGTTATGCAGAAGATCCCTTCATACAGAAATAAGGGATCTTTTAATAAAATATTTGAAATATTAATAAAAAAATCTAACATTGCTAGCTGTAGCAAATTGAATTGTTTATTTTCCTAAGCTCTTGTTTCATGCAGCCAAGGTTTGGTCATTTGCAACGGGTTACACTGTAGGTTCTTGTGATCTTCTTGTGGCATAGGAAAAATGAGTGCCAGTTGCTAGGTGACACCAGAGGTAAAAAAAGATGAATGGTTTGAACAACCGATGGAACTCATTAGTGAATGGAATCATGCTCAAGATTTTCAAAAATCTTCTGATAAAGATCTGAAATACAAAACTCATGCAGTTCAAGTGCTCTTCTTCACAGCTAAGCCCATGATATCAAGTTATCTTGATAATCTTTGTGGAAATCACAAGTGAATCTAGGTTTGAATGAAATAAATGAAACACAGTTCATTACCACAGAGTTAGGGACGACATGACAGGCTACATTAGACACTAAAGATTTTGGCCACATTTGATACCAACCTTTTTTCATTCACAGACACAATTCATTCCGCCGCCACCTGCCTCGCCAGATGAACGTTACAAGTGTAGACTTCAGTATGGACACCCTGCCCATCCGCCAATCCTCTACGGTAAGCATCGGACGAATCAAGCCAGAGCTCTACAAACAGAAGTCTGTCGACTCGGAGGACGGGGCCAAAGAACCGGTGGAGACGTGTGGAAAGCTGAGCTTCTCTCTACGATACGACTACGAGGAGCAGGCGCTGGTGGTGACGATCCTGAAGGCCCTGGAGCTGCCCGCCAAGGACTTCACAGGAACCTCCGATCCTTACGTCAAAATCTACCTGCTGCCGGAGAGGAAGAAGAAGTTCCAGACTCGAGTCCACCGCAAGACCCTCAACCCCACGTTCGACGAAGCCTTCTGCTTCCCCGTGGAGTATGACCAGCTGTGTAACCGCAAGCTGCACTTCAGTGTCTACGACTTTGACCGCTTCACCAGCCATGACATGATCGGAGAGGTGGTGGTGGACAACCTTTTTGAGCTGTCCGATCTGTCCAGAGAGGCAGTGGTTTGGAAGGACATTCATGTCGCCACTACGGTGAGTGTGGCCTCATATAACATTCCTTTCAGAACATTTTTACCTAAAGGAGAACAATGTGGGGTCAGGGCTTGGTTGCGAAGAGTTCTGGAGAGTTAGCAATGGTCAGTCAGTGAAGAATTACCCTAAAGTAGATTGCTTCAATAAATAAACAAGTTCAAGTATATGCTTAACTCTTGTGGTGAAAAATCTATATATAAGTATTTTATATTTTGTGTGTCCGTGCGTGACATTTAATTCAGACCATTTGTCACCTACTCATCAATATATCAACATCTTCTGTTTTAGGATGAGGCCTTACAAGCCATCTAACCTGCCCTGGAATTGATGAATGGTTGCCACTTTTTCTCCCTGCTCTGAGTTTGATTATTGCTACTTTGAGTCACCTTCATCACTCAAAGGGTGTGCTTGTTGTTTGCTTGTTTGATTGTACCTGCAATCTATTTTTATCACTAGTTAATCTGGACAACATACTTTCATGGAAATCATAGACATACAGAGTGATAGCCATAACCTCATGTTGCACTGAGTAACAAATGGTGCCATATTTATCTTTCTACAGTTTGATTAAAATGTTTTCCTCCTGCTCAAAACATTTCCACTGGACAACATCAGTCTAAGTGGTTAGGAACTGGGTACAGTGTGGACTGAGTATGATAAGCATTAGTTTAGGAAGTGCTGGTCATGAGCTATGCATGTACTGTAACCCATATCTCCTAGGTTAGGAGATATGGTACAGTACATGCATAGCTCATTAATGCCTTAAACTAGCCAAATATAGATTTGATATTCCTCAATTTTAATTACTAATATTTCAATTCATGGCATACTATAACATACATTAAAAGTTCAGTAATACAGTAAATAATATTGTATGCAACATGTCTGTTTCCAGATGTCAGGATAAGGGCATAAAAGTAAAAAACGAATCTGGATTGCGGGCACGTACAAACATATGACAGCACTTGGTAGTACCTGGGGAAAGGAATTTGAGGTTGTAACACTGGTTATTTAGCATCTGATGATTGCCTGGGCATTCATGTGACTGTGTTATGTTAAAGCATAACAATGTCATAAATGGTAAATGGACTGCATTTATATAGCGCTTTTCTACCTTAGCGGCACTCAAAGCGCTTTACAATGTTTTGCCTCTCATTCACCCATTCATACTCTCACTCACACATACCGACAGCAGCGAGCTACCATGCAAGGCGCCGGCCTGCCCATCGGGAGCAACTTGGGGTTCAGAGTCTTGCTCAAGGATACTTCGGCACATGACCTCGGAGGAGTCGGGGATCGAACCGCCAACCTTGCGATTAACAGACAACCCTCTCTATCCCCTGAGCCACAGCCGCTCCAAAGCCGCCGGCATAGTGTTCCCAGTGACCTGAAATGTCTAAAAAAATTGGCTTCTGAAGTAATTTATAAGAAATGACTTCACCCATTTAAACATTGTATAGGACTATGTCTAATAGTACAATTCAGGCCTTACAGGAGCTTACATACCGTATACTGCATTACACATGCTATACAGTATATTATACATATGCTATACCATGTTATAAAGTATACAATTTGAAGTACAGCTTCTTTTAAGGTGAAGGCAGGGGATACATCTCTCATTCCAGGATTATTTCTGTAGGGTTACCCTATTTTGTTTACAGACATAAATGCTGAAAGTCTCTTTGTGTATTGTACTCTTTGTGTTGATAGGTTTCTGCCCTCCACTGTTCTGTCTCCTTCTGTTCTTCTATTATTTGTGTATTGCTTTGTCTAGCTCCATTATCAACCCTCTATGACTGTTGATCCTGTTTATGCAATCTTTTGGCAATTACATTAGCTGAATTGCCATCCTACTGAGGTGGAATAAGGTTATGGCTTTTTGGATGCATTATAACAATGGTAGCCTGCCATCAATTTTCATTGTGACAGGTTTTTTTTTACAACCAATTATCTTTTTTCCAATTCACTGTAATTACTAAATTTCAAAGTATCCTTTTCGAATGAAGTATTTATGCATTCCTAATTGACGTTGCTGTTGTCACACTGAGTAGACTATTACTGAGTTGTCGGCATCACAAAGTTCAAGGAGTTGAACTGTTATTTCCAAAAAATGCTAGTGTAGTTTTGTGTTATCAAGTGTTTGTTTTTTTCTTCAGTGATATGACTGGCTGTAAAGTCCCACCCAGTCAGCTGGAAAGAGCTAACTACTGTAATTCAAGGCTCCTGTAGTTTAAACCATGCTATTTCCAGTTCCATGTTGACAACATAGTCACCAAATCAGAATAATCTACCAAAACATTACATT
The DNA here is from genome assembly GCF_963692335.1 of Osmerus eperlanus. Taxonomy (NCBI): domain Eukaryota; kingdom Metazoa; phylum Chordata; class Actinopteri; order Osmeriformes; family Osmeridae; genus Osmerus; species Osmerus eperlanus. Next base: position 5,888,944 of record NC_085034.1, read on the forward strand.
AACAACTGGTGGGTTGTCGCAAGAATTTGGGACAGGAGTGGAGATGGGGTAACACGGAGTGTTCACATTCCGATTTATTGTAGACGTGGATTTTCCAGAGCAATTTCCAGAGCATCCACTGCCTGATAATACCTGATTCCTTCATGATAAGTACCTTTGGCATAACCTTTTTACATTGATTATTTAAAATTGATGATTCACTAACAAATCTCATAACATTCTCTGAAATGAAACATATTCATGGTGGATGAACTGTACTAACACAGAATATAATTCTGTACCTACACTCACATCATGGCCAATAAAACAGTAGCTCTGATGTATTACAGTGATGTTTTACAATGATGTATTTTTGAATCTGTCATAATTTGTGTATATCCACAAGATTGTATTCTCAAAGGCACCATACTCACATGCTCTAAAATGATCATTTCTATGGAGAGTAGAAGTTACTTTATGTTGTTCAATATGCAAATAGCAATATTAAAATAGTTTAACAGCATAAGCAGACACTAAAGGGGCCTCCTACGTGTTTTGTAAAACACATTTATTCCACCTTGGGTGAAGTCCCAATTACACAAATGCACGTTTATGCACTTCAATCAATCTAAAATATGAACATGTTCTTTTGTTTGTCTCCAGGAGAGTGTGGACCTTGGAGAAATCATGTACTCGCTCTGCTACCTTCCGACGGCAGGCAGGATGACATTAACCGTTATCAAGTGCAGGAACCTCAAAGCCATGGACATCACAGGCTCTTCAGGTAAGGCTGCAGCAGCACAGATGACCAGAACAGCAGCAACAACACAGTATCCTATGATGGAGTAATGACTGCAATGACTCAACTGCAATGTTGCAGTTGAGATTATGTTATTGTTGCTCTGTCTCGGTAAATACAGACTGCTCCTTGGTATTAACATCTGTAAAACTGAAATGTGCACTTCTAGTCTGTGATAATCTGCTGCAATCAAGTCATGCATTTGAACGTTGCTTTGATGAAAACACTTGACAAATGTAGAAATGTAAACGTATAAAGATAAGAAAAACGGGAGAACATATTTCCATGACATGTCTTTAATGTGTGTGGGGGAGTTCATAGTAATTGAAATGTAAAATCAAATGACAATGAAATGCCATTGCATCTTCCTAAAAAGTGAAGGCATTGTGTCTGTAGACCCCTACGTGAAGGTTTCTCTGATCTGTGACGGGCGGAGGCTGAAGAAGAGAAAAACCACCACAAAGAAGAGCACGCTCAACCCAGTTTACAATGAAGCCATTATCTTTGACATTCCTCCGGAGAACGTAGAACAAGTCAGCTTGTCTATCATGGTGATGGACTATGACCGGTGAGTTGAACATTTCACATAAAGAAAATTGAACTGTTCTGCATACTGAACATAATGATGCCTCAGATTACAGTGTAAGTGGGATCGTACCATTTATGTATAATCATAGCCAACTGCATGGTCAATGAGTTAAGAAGAGTAAGGAAAAATTAAGTGAAGTTGAACTGGAGTAAATTTCTCAAACAAAACTTTCCACTTTAAGTTCTCACATACAATCTAATCATGACCACTAAGTGGATTTCTCCCAGATGCCCCATAATTGACTGATATTAGCAATTAAATGTTGAGAAACATTTAATCAGACTTAAATTTACTGTAGTTGTTAGGTTCCATAAGCTTTGTTGTGTGCTGGCAAATACATCTTGAATGAATCCATTGTCTTGATTCAAAGCTTTTGATTAGCTATCTTTGCTTATATACACTACTGTATGTTTGTTTACCTATTTTTGTGTGGATTTATATGCAGTGGTTTTGAAGACAAAATTGCACAAATTACATAGTGTACTTGATTGTTTTTTAAAATTTCAACAGAGACAAAGAAGCAAAAAAACAGAATGATTAAACATTGTAGAAAATCTGACAAAATGTTATTGTAACATTAGGTTGCTTTAACCCTATGACTCAATAAGAGGCATGTATGTGTGTGTGTCATATCTACAGGGTAGGACACAACGAGGTGATTGGGGTTTGTCGCACAGGCCCAGAGACTGAGGGTCTTGGACGTGACCACTGGAATGAGATGTTAGCTTATCCTCGCAAGCCCATCACACATTGGCATGCCCTGGGAGAGGTAGAAGCCTGTTCTTTTTTCTTGAAAGTAAGAGTAGGTACAACAAGAAATTGCAGGGTTTTCCAGAGCTCTCACTCTGCTTAGCTGCATCACATGGCTATCTAAGCATAGAGAAACATGTCTCGCAGCCAATCACAGAGCTTTGGAAAATACCCTGTCAATTAACACAAATACACAGCTCAGTGAGAATACAAGGATGTTGTCTGTGCCAGAATAGAGAGGGAAATCTGACCCTCACTATAATTATCATACAAGGGCAAAATCCAAATTATTAATTGGATACATGGTGTCCTGGTATTAATCCCTGGTTAGTTTGATCAGGGAAATTGATTAAATTAGGTCCCATTACTAGGTTATCTGTCTGTCAATCTCTTATTATCTATGCTTGCAGTGTGGGACATCCTCTCAAACACGTGCAAATAAGTGAGAATTCAAATTAAAGTCTTGAAGTAGCTCTGAGAGCACAGTCTATAGCAATGACGTCACAAGACGATATCCTTGATAGACACATTATGACATTAAGAACTCTTATCATGCTTGGACACAGGTTCCATCAATAGTGCTTGTGCATGCACTATCAAGTAGCTTTGCAATTTCATTTTTAAAACAAAATAATGACCAATTAGTTGCAGATAGAGCAAACGTCTCGCAATCCTGAAGACTTAAGGATATTAAACAGTTTCACATTTTCTCCACAGTGGCCAGGAAGAGCAACAAGCTTCGAGAGCCAGGGCTCCTGTCCTTCCCCCAAACCTCCTCTGACGCCCTGAAGAAGACAGGTTGAACCAAATACCACATTACCTAGGATAACGTTATTTATTCAGGTGTTATGAGACATTACTCAATTAAATAAAACATTGCACAATATGCAATTCCTCCCTTAAGAGGTTATAGTTTGGGTGAGTGTAGTTCATTAATGCAGTGCCAACAAAACATTATTATCTTCATGAGAAGTTGGTAGATATTTTTTGTTCCAAGTATGGTTAATTTACTTCTTAATTTACAGTACAGAAAATCTGCCTAGGCATTTGATCTGTATCACATACAGTAGGTGAATTAACAAAGTTAAAGTTAAGTTAAAAAGTTGCAAAGTTTACATTGAAAATTGTTAAAGAAAATACATTCCAGGACTTAACTTTCATCAATATCCTGCAGTGTGAATTAAGTAAATTGTCATTTAATAATATTGCACAGGAACTTCCTTAAATGGCAAATGTGCTACTGTATGTGAGCATCTTTCAAAGTTCTTTAGTTGCCATTTTCACATTGGATGGTGCAATACTAAAGGGCTCAGCTCGATGTCATGACCTCAACATTGCCTAAGTAGACTGTGAATAAGAAGTCCCCAATATAAACACAGGTGGTCTAAACGTATAGGGCTGGGTGGACATCCTATTTCAGAGTATACACATTATTTTGCCACCTGGCCACTGACAGTCTATGCTTATTTTAACAAAGTACTGTATCAGGCATACAGTATTTGGTTGAACTATTTCCAAAACCTGGTAATTGTCAAAATCACAGTGAAGTAAGTAGCTGAACAGTAGCCAGTATGTAGCAGGCTGTTTTTACATAGTGGAATGTACATTGTGTAGTCAGCAAGGCACAATAACTAAATTAATGAATATTCCCTTTTCAGAGAAAAACAAATAATTTAATTACTAGGCTGTATTCATGTTATGACAATATAACAATCAATTATCATTAATCAAAATTAATTAATTAATTTTGGAAGTCATGAATAATTAGATACATTTAATTTGACATTTTCCTCTAGTTGGCTGGCTGTATAAAGAGTTTAAGTATGGAAAGATGCTAAATGAACATAAAACAACCAAGCTTCTTTCATGTTAAATTGTTGTATATCAACTAGTTAGACTTTCTTTCTTTCAAAAACTTACTGGTTGTGTTATATTTTGTGCTTCATATAAAGCCATATGATACAAAGTAAAGAACCTTTCAGTCTTAAAGAATATTTCTGATTTACACATAAGTAATAATACAAAAGAAACATAGCAAATACTTAAAGGCTATGAACTGTTAACTTTTCTTTGCACATCAAAATAATTAGCTATCGCCCCTAACTATCCCCAGGATTAAAACCCATGGTTTTTTGTACTTTGTAGCATGCATGTCAATGTATTATATCAATATTGTTGAACAAGTCAAACTTAAGTTAAATTAAATTAATATATTATATAGTATTTTATACATACCAATACACTATGTTTACATTTGTACATACACCTCTTAATGCAAGTGTTTGTATATATTTAAAAGAAACACATAAGAGCGTTTGTTGTTGTATACTTCTTGCGATCAAAAAGTGAATGTGTATTTATATGGAGTGTTTGGTGATAATTTGTACAGCTCAAGCTTGTGCTTTTCATTGTATTTAATACTCAGTAAGTATCAATGGTGGAAAACTAGTCTAAGTATATCAGTGAACTAAATTTTCTTTGGATGCTCCATATATAAGAATTTAGTGCGTATCTGCTGAATTTATGTGAAAATATCTACTGAGAAAGAACAGAAACTGTAACCACATGTCATGAAGTGTACAGTTTGTGATAACTTTTGTAACAATTTGCAGTAAATATTTGAAATATGATTTACTGTGTGTTTCCTATGTATTTTAACAAAATAAAACATTGAACATGTAAAGCTTCAGGTCCACTTGTGATAAGTGATTTGTAGTTTCTGGGTGAAATGAAATAGCTGTGAAATGGCAATATGTGAGTCTTACTGTCTACAGTTTAATATTATTTTGTGATAAGAGTTACCTAATGGGCCTCTGAGTGGTATGTAATTATTCATCCTTGTCAAGTTGTTGAATTTTGGGGTAAATAAAAGTGGCCTATATTCATCAAAAGTAGTGGTGCAGGTATAAATGGCAGAGTGGTTGGAACCTAGTTCTTTAGATCTATTGTATGCAAAAGAAAATTGTGATTTTTAAGGGTAAGTGAACATTGTGAATAATCATCCCATGCAGACTACTTTATATTCTCATACATTAATACATGTTTTAATGTACTGTACATATGTGATGTTGGCTCCAAAAGCAAAATGATTGTTGTTCATGTACCATTGATAAAAACCCTGATTACACATTATATTCCACAAAATAATATGTACCTGTGGTATGATTATAATCTTTCTCTACTGCTATGCTGTTCACTACATCTGTGCACTTGAACATTTTATCATCAATTAAATATAAAGTGATTGACACCGTTTTCATTCAAGGGAATTTTCAAAATGTGTTTTTGTATTTCCTAGATTTTTGATTTTGTGTTGATTTTGATGATTGTTTCAAAACAATCATCTTACAATGTTTTTTGAAATTGAACACTTTTCAGCCACCTAATGAATATTTATCTTACCCCAAAGCACAGGTAACACAGGACTATGTCTCCACTCAATAAGGCCACTACTCAATGCAACACCTACCAAACAGGTTACGTCTCATAACCGATTAGCTACAGAACTTCAGTCCCTGAGTGGAAGGTGATATTGATGCGAGGCACCTTTGGGGGCCTTCCGTTGCCCGTCCTCTCCCTGGCAAGGGCCAGTGGGGCGTGTCACCATCAGTGTGTTGGCCTGTCATTTTAATTGCTGAGCCGTCACTCACACAGAGTGCCCAGCTTCCATTTATTCTCCCGTCGCTCCACTCATCTACTGGTGTCTAACCATTAAAACTGTTTCTCTGTGCGCTGAAAGGCCAAGAAGAAAAAAGACTTTTCTCCTCCCCTGGACAGGAAAGCATTATATGTTGTCCCCATTTGGAGAACATAATTGTTGATAATTACAGTGCCTAGAACCAGCTTCAAAGGTTCTTGCTGTGTGTGCAACTACGCAAGAGAAAAAAGACTAATTCAAAGACAAAAACAAAACTTTTGGATTCCTTTGTTCAACTAATTTAGATTTGCATTTAGTAATAGAAACGTGTTTGTTTTAAACTCTTAAATCAATAGAAATTGGTCATACTAGCGACAGTGTAGCCCACAGTGTAGCCCACTGGTTTGAAATCTTGATGCTGTATGTTATAGATTTGGTAACGGTGTGCTATTTCTATCCAGGTACATCAAAACAGAGCATGTGCCAACAACATCAAAGGACAAACGAGGACAAACTGTCTCTGGAACACATTCTGACCTCTCAAAGTATAGAGCTACTTCCTTCTTCTTTGTCATCTGTTTCTTTTTGATGGTCATAATCTAAAAAGAAACATTTTGATCTTGACATAATATCCGAACATGTCTTTGATCACATTTAATGTATAGAAATCGCTGTTTCAGTAGTTTCCTTGGTAATGAAAGCCACCAGCTCCCTTTTTTGGTAAACCCCTATTTAGCATTTTGATGTATCTTTAGTCAGAGTTTGCTAATAGCTCCACATGTTGATGCATGTAATTAAAGCTTTGTCATTTCCTGAATGGGTGTTTGTGCCTGGTATACAGCAGGCATGCTTTTTATGGGGGACTTGGGGACGACATCACTGTCTCTGCGACCGGCATCAACAATGCACCTGCGACACAGGAATACATTTAGAGAAAATGTTTTTAATAAGATTTTTCCATCTCATTGTTTATTCTGGGTAGGTATTATTCATACTACTTTATTCTAAAGTAGTATGAATAATGTACACATGAATGTACATTTCAACAAAAATAAAGACTGATGTTTCTACTGTGGGCAATGATTTTACTGTAGGCAATGCTTGGTAGTGACATGGCAGTTATACTGTTACCTTAATGTAAAGTGTTGACCAAACCTTCAGATTGTTTCTATACTTGCAAATATTTTATCGGAAGCAAGGAATGATGAGTTTAGCCATGTGTATTACCACTAAGGGTTTAACAAAAAGAAAAGGGGTTTAGAGTTTAGTTACTCTTGAAGAATAATAACTGTTTGACGGACAAATAAAGTGTCTGGTGTTTAGATACCTGTCTTGTGTAAGTTGTACAAGAGATACCGATCATGTTATGCAAGCCCAAAAAAAAGATGCAACCACTACAAAACAGCTACAATGACACGTGGGCAAGAAACAGTGTTATAAGACTGGTGGAGAAACACAGCCTTAATCTAAGTCTAGTGTGGATTTATCGAGGAATACAATGGGTTAAGGTCAACTCGTTAACAACAATGGAGTGGAACTTGGTCAATTATAAGGACCATTACATGTGGAAGGATGGACAGGCTGTTATGTCATACCACATCCCATTAAACCCAAATAGATCGTTTTATAACGGGTAGCACTTGAGGTTGCATAAAGAATATATTGTGGTCACAGCCACAGGTCACATGGCAAATAACCAACGTGCTCAACTGATGCACTAGATCAGAAGGAGATGAAATCAAAAAGACTTCAATCAAGATCAGAGCATCACACATGCATTAAAGCACAAGCAACTTGTTTGGCAGGCTTTAATCCATGAGTTACGAGGTGGCTCATAATAATTAAATGTGCCACAACACGTTTTGACACAATTTGCTTTTAAATTAGAACTGCAGTTCAATGCTTGATCATAAAAGGAATAAATGAAAGTTATTGTTCGGCAGGACAGTGCAGAGATCTTTTTTCTTCAATGGCAAATACATGAAAAAATGCTGTAAGTTATCTTCCAATTACCATCATAGTTTGAAACCTCTAATAAAGACCTATTTGATTGCAGTGATGCATTGTCATGTATTTGATGTGTGATATATCTGTCTTGCTCTTAGACAGGGCCCGCTTTGTAGCAAAGGTGTCGATCACAAAGAGCTCAACAAATAGATTTAACATTAACATTGCTCTCAAACCCCTGGATGGAGAGGTGGGGTTTAACGAATGAGAAATGGTGGGAGTTAAGGCCAGATGTTTGGGAGTCAAACATAACCTGTTATTTTCTTTTTACTTAAGAACTTAGTGTATTTGATCTTGTACAAAGCAATTCACAAACACTACATTGATTAAGGAATGTTATTTTTACTTTACTGTCTGAAAAAGGCAGTGCTGGTTCGGCTGCTTTCATCTGAATAACGCTTCAATGTCTCACCTCGTTAGACAGTACATCTAACTTGCAAGATGATTCCAGAAAAAACACCAAGGGCTTAGGAAGCTGCCTGCTTCAGTAATGAATGTTGAAGCTGTTTTCATTCACCAGTCAGCCTAGTCACAGAGAGGAAAGAGAAGGGTTGTAAAAAATAAAAAGCTAGCTCTGCCAACGGAAACATATTGATATAAGGGGCCCAAAATAGATGTTTTACCCCATGGGTAAGAGCACTGGAATCATCTTTCATTACTCTTCTTTCTGGATTTATTCACTTTGACATGTGCATGGAGCTCATGAATAACCAGGACATGTTAACCTTTTAAGGAGTGAGTTATTTTTCCAAAACGGAAGCTAGCTAGTTTTAGTTAGCTTCCGTTACCTAGCAACCTAGCATAATACTGGTATCAATGCTACTACCTGCTAGTGTTACTTGTTAGCCTCCTAATTGTAAATTTTGAAGCCATATTATAGCGTTTGTCATATAGTTTTTGTCTATCGGAAAATAGTCGGTTGGAATGTTCAGAATCACATATGTGTGACGCTACTCCTTAACATGTTTACCTCGGTGAATGTGTCTGTTACATGGTCTCAGCAAGGGGTCTGGGAGAAGACACCCACAAAATAACCTCTGAACCTCTGAATAACAGCTGAACCTCGCCAAAACAGAACTTCTCATCATCATCATCCCGGCTAAACCCTCCATCTCCCACGATCTCTCAATCACCCTGGGATCTGCAACGGTGACCCCTTCATCCACTGCCAGGAACCTTGCGGTTACCATGGACGACAAGCTCTCCCTCACGGCCCACATTGCTGCGGTCTCCCGGTCGTGTAGATTCACCCTCTACAACATCCGGAAGATCAGGAGATACCTGTCTGAGCACTCCACCCAGCTGCTAGTCCAAGCACTTGTCCTCTCCAAGTTGGACTATTGCAACTCGCTGCTCGCTGGTCTCCCAGCATGTGCAACCCGCCCTCTTCAGAGGATTCAGAACGCAGCGGCCCGCCTGGTCTACAATCTACCCAGACGCTCCCATGTTACCCCGCTCCTCATCTCTCTCCACTGGCTACCTATCATGGCCCGTATCAGATTCAAGACCCTGGTATTGACCTTCCGAGCAGTGAACGGGACTGCACCCATCTACATCAAGTCTCTCCTGCAGCGCTACACCCCCACCCATCACCTACGGTCTTCTTCAGACAACCGCCTGGTGGTCCCACCGCTCAAGACCGCCCGGTCCCAACACAAGCTCTTCTCCTGTCTGGCCCCCCAGTGGTGGAATCAACTCCCCACTTCCATCAGAGACACTGACTGTCTCTCCACCTTCAAGAAAAGGCTCAAGACGCACTTGTTCCGGGAGTACAACGGTACTTAGGAATGGTTAGTTTCCTCAAGGATCACAATGACTCTTGCTTAGAGACTTGTTGCTCTTGTGGTTAGTGGTAACTGACTTAAATTTTTGTACTCGCTGTGATATATTGTTTTATTATTGTTGCTTGCTTTTTTTCCACAGGTACACTTGCACTTATAGCAGCTCATGTTGTTTAATTGTAACTTGTTTAACTACATGCTCTTATGGTTCTTCCCTTTGGCACTTATTTTGGTTGTTCACAATGTGTGCTTCATGTTTTGGCTACTCGCAATGTTTTGTGGCTATCTCGTTGTTATGATCAGTGACCTATGCACTTTGTAAAGCTCTCTCTTGGAAGTCGCTTTGGATAAAAGCGTCTGCTAAATGAATAAATGTAAATGTAAATAAAGACTTTTACATGGTTGATTATGCTCTGAAAATGGTTATCATGACCTACATCAGGGCAGGATTACGTAGTGCTCTCTGATGTATGCTGTGTGACATCCATGTAGTTGAGTCCATTTGGATTCCACAGTATGAATATCCATAGTAGAATTGGACACACAATGCTACAGGGAGACCTACTTTATAAGAAACAACAAATACAGACTGCAGTTAAGGTAAAAAAAAACTATCTTGAACACCTGAAATCCCTGTGTATTTCCATTCATCCCCATCTTCTATATGTGGATTTCCACCTGACTGTGAAGATTTAACAGTCTTGGTGTCGGAGGGGGGAGGGCTACAGAAACATCATCCAGGGGAGGATCCCTGCTGCTCGGTGTGCCTCTTAATTCTCTGACACTATAGTCAAACGCTGGTGTCAAGCCTGTCTGAGAATGTATCAGAGAATGTCATTATCCTCCCACGGCTGAAATTGGACACACAGACCTCCGGCGCCGTGCCCCAACAGGTGTGTTCGGCGACAATGGCATCCTCCTCATCCTCAGCTGCTGTACCCCTGGAGGGTGGTGACAAGAGGCCAGACCGCTCACGCCGTGGTCTGACCGCGGCTGTTGCTGTGGTAATCCACTCGATGCAGTGCAGAAGGGGTGGAAGTCGACGTGAACCATCCGATTCAGAGGGAGGCCCCGAGGGAGGATGTGAGCCTGAATGTGAATGCGACCGTTCATCACCCGCATCGATCGTCACGGAGTTCCGTCCCACCCAGCAGCACATCCACACAGGTCCTCAGTCATGTCATACGTGGGCACAAACAGGTGGATGGTGCCAGGGACATGAGTAACCAGTGAGCATCCATACATGATGAGGAAACACAAGCTGGTGTTTAAAGATTGCCAAAGGCCTTGTCCAACCTTTTCCTCTGCAATGAGTTATGAGGAACATGGTTGTAAACTCAGCTTCTCGTCATGGTATTTCAAGTATTAGGATGCGTACTACACACACAGACATTGGGCACATACACACAAACTCTCTCTCTCTCTCTCTCTCTCTCTCTCTCTCTCTCTGTCTCTCTCTCTCTCTCAATGTGGGGAACATAACCAGTCCAGCATCCAACCATTAAAACTCCTAGGCCTACATCTTTTATTTTCAGTTTAAATTATTCTCCACTGACTTCAACACTTCAGCCAATGAGGTTCATTAACAGGACAGCCAGGCCAGATCACTGTGTTCACTTCTCCATGTCATGCTGACATCTACACAGGCTAGGGTCCATTTAAGGAGAATGGTAGTGTAGTCTAGTTCTGTTTCTGTGAATGAGAGACCAGACTCCCACACTGAAGAGATGAGTCACAGCATGCTTCAACCCTTCTCCTGCAGTATGTCAGTGGGCACGGGCACACCACACCGCAGGCTGCTGTTAGGTAATAGAAACAGTTTATATTTAGTGTGCTTCACATGCTCCTGCATGGACACACACACACGTGACTCACAAACAAATGCACAAACGACTTCGAACCCACAACGTGAAGATCAACAAACGAGCAATGACACAATAACCATCCCATCATATGCTCCACATGCAACCCCCTGCTCCGTCCTAACACTCTTGAAATAAACGGAGCCTTAATGGTATACATAGTGGAGTTGCATCGGTCTTTATAAGGCCAGAGGGATCAGGACCTGGATACTGAGAGCGTAGAGATTAATGTTCTGTCGGAGGAACTAAATCTCTTGTATATCCCTGGCTGGTTCCAGGTCCCTCCTCAATTTGGAGGGAGAAGGAGATAAGCCCTAATGGCACAGTCTCCAGGGCAGGCTAATTTATCCAGTGGATGGAGGCAGCCAAAGAGTCTCTCTAATTTCTCCCATGACTTATATATATGTGTATGTGTGTGTGTGTGTCTGTTTCTCATTGCAAGATACAGGGAAGCATCCACCTATGAGTCTATGATGTATATTGTTATGCATGGTTTAACCAAGACATCTTTGTTTCACCTTATCTAGCACTGCCAGAAATCTGTATTAACGATATTGAGCAAAACAGAATTTTTTCAGGTTCTTTATTTTTAGGTTAGCTATTGTGAACCAAACTATCACAACAATTCGATCAGATTTCTTTCAATCGGGTCTAAAATGTATGATCTCAATCTTTTCACTGATAAAGCTGAATTAGAGCTAGTTTTAGCTCAATGAACAGAGGTTTCTGGGTCAATGAAAAAATCAAAGAGTAGTTACAATTATGATGTAATGATAAAGCAAATGTTGAAGTGTACAATAATGCTATTGTCTGTTAAGTGTCCTGCTGTCTAATCAATGTGTTGATGTGTAAATGTAGCTTGTCCATGTTTAGTTTGAATTATATCTAAAGAAATCCATGCATGGTTGCTGTGTCCTGTTGTCTGCACAACAAATAACAAATCTATTATCCTAAAAAATATTCGTCAATAAGAAAGATTTAAGATTATAAATCGAGTATGTGAGAAGCACATCATTTCACACCACTGAGTCTGCCTGTCAAGCTTTTGTTGCCAGGTTCCTAATAAAACAGAAGAATATCGGCCTGTGTCATACTCCCACTGTCACAACTGGATGCTGATCCCATGGGTCTATTTAAACGAACCAACAAAAGGAACACCTCCAACTGTAGTACAGCTGCAGCCACTGAAAACTCATAGTAACGACCCCTTCATTTGAATCAGGTGTGTTGGAGCAGGGAAGCTTCTAGGGCAGTGGGCCCTGAGGACTAGTGTTGAAGACCACTGATCAAACCAATAAAACTAATCTTCCAATTACAGATACTGTTAATGATTCATTGGAAACTGAGCCAACAGGCATTCTTTGGACCCTCAATGACCCTCTTGGAAGATGCAATAGAGTGGTGGAGCTCAATGGCATATGGGCCACCCACAGCACAGGCATCGCTTACATTCCGCTCTGTGCCATAAAACCCTGCACACCAAAATCTAGCTATGTGCGTGGAGCCAAACTGACTTTTTAAAGTTATGGTTCTCTATGAACTGTGGTCTGACTGCTGTGAAGAAGTACTTAGATTAGGGACTTAACTTTTTGTTGGTTTTGCTTCTAACGGAAAAAAAGGTCTCTTTTGTCACTATCTAGAGAATGTCTGTCCACAACACTCTTTATCCCTGCACCCCCCCTTCCCCCAATTGCATCTAACAATTGATAACTACTCTACATCCATACACACAAATGCACTCCACTTACTCTGCATTCCAAATATCTTTGCACAAGGAAATAGTACTGCTTTGCTGCTGAGTTGACATTTGAGTTTATTGCAAAGACAAAGATTTCCACTCAATTTCCTATTAGTTTTTTAGTCATCAACCAAATGCACGTGAGTCAACATTTGTGTCTGATCAGTTTATGAAGAGCTACAGCCCGGACTGATATCAAGGGCACTGTGTCTTTGCATGGCAGCTGTCAATCTAGCCTTAGTCATTGTGTCCTCTGGCCTCTGCTGGGCCTTAATGAGCAGGTGACGCCCCCCCCCTGGTGACACTGCAGCTGCTGTCACGGTTCATGCTCTCTCTCTCTCTTTCTCTCTCTCTTTCTGTGTTTCTCTCACACATGCTCACATTTTCTCTCTTTCTTTTTCGGTCTCTCTTCCTCCTCCCCCCCCCTCGCTTTTTTATTTCTTCCCCCCTCTTTCCCTTTCCCTCTTTCTCTATTTTTATCTTCTTCCATCTCTTTCTTTCTCCCTCTCTCTCTCTCTCTCTCTCTCTCTCTCTCTCTCTCTCTCTCTCCCTCTCTCTCTCTCTCTCTCTCTCTCTCTCTCTCTCTCTCTCTCTCTCTCTCTCTCCCTCTCTCTTCCTTGCTTTCTTTTAAACTAGGGTGTGCATTGCTATTGAGGATTTCCTTTTACTCTCAGAATGCCTTCAGCAGTTCACCACTTGTGGATGTGTAGGAACTATCTAAAGAAACATCAATTCACACTAAGAAACATCAAATATACAATTTATTTTAAATGAATGTTTTGCAATTGAACCCCTCTCCCACTTTTGTAGATATATTTTGCATACCGATGCAGTGAGGAACTATTGCACCACATAAACTCTGTCCGTTATATCATCAATAAGAACCCCCCCACCCTCACTGTGAGATGGGGGTGGAGCTGGATTGGAGTTGGCCTCCCGTAGTCTCTATGGAAACCTGTTGGCAAACAGCAGTGTCTGGAAGCCTTTAATAGATTCTCACGGCTACAAGAACAGAACAGCACCTGGGTGACGGGCAGGCAGGCAAAGCTAAACCACAATCTAAACCTCACAGGACAAATGTTTCCCCGACACCTGTCTTGACAAAGATTTCATTCCGGCGCTTTGATTTGTGTTTGCTGAGTGTTTGCCATGTGTTTTTTTGGTTTCCCCCGCTGGGAATGTGTTGAGTGTGATTTCAAAGGTGTTGGTATTTTTTAGATAGTGTAACAACTGGTAGGGGGCCATCGTAGTGTAGCAAGGGGACCGGGGAACAGTCTAAGATAAGGGTCCTTTGAATGCACTTAGGTATCAGAAAGCTCTCTGTAATGAGAAGGCTGCAAACCCCTGGGTACTGCAATCAGCACGTTGAGCAGGAACTACAAAGAGACCATAAAAGGGCTGAGGGATTTGGTTTAAGCTTGAGGGAAAGACTTTGGATGGACAGTTACTATGAAAGAAAGGGAAGATGAATGTGATTAGTTAGTTAGTGGAAGGAAACTTCAGCGCTACTATTTCATATAAATACATTCAGCGGCACAGTAAATATTTCTTACAGTAGACTGGTGACTTAGTGCCATCTAGTGATTGACCAAGCCAATATAAAAAAGCACTTATTGAACACTCCTAATGAATATAGTAATTCTGTATATTTATACTTTATGTTGTAATCCACAGCTAAGTGCATTTTAATGGGGTAGCCACATACTAAACAGGTACAGTACATTACTGGTTCTTCTCTCCCATTTGGTGGAAGGTGCCTTCTAATGCCAGACTATAAAAACCATGTAACTGCCAGCTGTCTCCCTGGGGGGCAGCACTCAAGAAGCTGGGATTCATTCATCAATCTATAGTTAGCTCTTTCTCATCCCAGTGCTGCAGAACAGTATTGCCAAGCAACAGCAATAGGGATACACTGCATATGTTTGACCCAATACATCAACAAGAAACATAGGAAAACATATGACCATATGTGCGGTGTAGGGGTGTTTATTTTTCGATTATCTGATTTTTACTGTGAGCAACCCTACTGAATATAAAGTTTTAAGATGTAACCAACATCAAAATTGTATTTGTGGAATAACAACCAACATTGCAACAAGCTTTCACAGATTTTAATATCATATAATCAGGCACACAGCTACCAAATGACCTTTTCCATAAATACCAGCACAGAATTAGTGTTCATTATATGAAGTAAAAACTATTGATTGATTACACAACTACAAGCAACACCTTGTGCAAAAACTTGTTGAAGACATTACTGGCAGTTCACTCACAGATATGTAGTAGCTAACTTAAATACCCCCCCCCCACCACCACCACCCCCTACCCCCTAACACACACACACTAGCAAATACAAAAACGAACATTTATTACATGTTACAGAAGTTACAGAAGGTAGTGGCACTCTGCATGGTCCAGTGGTTGAGACTGATCCCTCAGTGTTTGGCTAGTTTCCCCTTGGCCCCCCTGGTGGTCTTGTTGGCCTTGGAGCCTCTCTGGTGGTCACTGACACGGTTCCGCAGCACGTACACATCGTACTTCTGCCTCTTGAGCTTCTCAGCCAGCTCGAACTTCTCAGCGTGGAGGTCTCGCAGCCACGCCCACAGGTCTCGGGCTTTCTCCGCCAGCTTCTCCTGGTTCAGGTGGTCGATGTTGAGGGGTTTACGGCGTTCCATCAACGCCTTAGTCTTCTTCTCGCGCTCGGTCAGCTTTTTACCCTTTTTCTGATCCACCTTCTGCAGGTATCCCCCAAAAGCCTTGTTGGAAAAGGTCTTCTTTTTCTTGGCCTCCTCTTCGGCGCGGACTTTGGCTACTTCCTCCTCGCGACGCGCCCTCTCCTCGGCCAGACGGGCCTGCCGCTCCCGGTCCTGTTCAGCACGAACCCGCTGCTGCTCGGAGCGGTCAGAGCGGCGGCGCTCAATGCGGCTACGCAGGGCGACCAACTCCTCCTCCTCTTTCTGACGGCTGGAAAAGTGCAGCTCTATCAGGCTCTGAAGGTCGTTGAAGTCCTTCTCCAGCCTCTTGCGGTGAAGGTCATCGAAGTCCAATTTCTCACCCTCGGGGAGTTTGGGGAGAGTGATGTTAGGTATGTACATCTTATTGTGTTTTGGTTTGTTTTCCCCCTCCTCGTGTTCCTTCTCTTCCTCATCCTCCTCGACATGCTCTTTTTCTTCTTCTTCTTCTTCTTCTTCTTCCTTCTCTTCCTCTTCCACCTCAGCTACCTCCACCTTCTCCTCTTCAGCCTGCTCAGTTTCTTCTTCTTCTTCTTGCTCTTCCTCGTTCACCTCCTCCTCTTCCTCCTGCTCGTAGTCCTCCATAACCTCCTCTGTGTCTGACATGTTGTTGATCCTGCCTTGTGGACAGCCCAGCAGTGGCGAGTGGATCAGGATTTCACACACAGACCAGCTGGTGTACGAAACACAGATGAGTGAGATCTCCTGTGTGGCGGCTTGGGCTCTTTTAAGGGTTTCTCATTACCATGTGACTAACTCCTGACCAGAATTCACTGCCTATTGGTCTGGCACGGGGGGAGACTGTTAGACGGATGGAATGGAGTCTATTTTTCCGTTACCAAGTCTTGTCTTCTCTCAGCTCCACCCATTTATCCCCCACAAGACCTCCATCCTGAACTTTGACCCTGGAACCCCCCAACCCACCCCCGATTCCCTCTTATCATTCCTTTCTAAGGACCGGAGGAGAGGCTATTTCAGACACACAACAGATGCACACACATGTTGCCCCCCATCAAGGGCCACAGTGCATCCTCCTCACACAAAGGTTTATATAGGGATCTGAACCTTGTTCAAACAGTTAATACTTCTACCTAATGTTCTTTCCAACAGCATTTAGTCAAGAAAAAATAAATATGCATGCAAAATTTACCAAAATATTGTGTATGTAGGCCAACTGGAAAATGTGATTTAGAAAAAAGCTTTCCTTGCACACAAAATGATACTGCTGCTACACACTGTTTCAATATATTGTTCACAAGCAAATACATTATTCAAAACTTGGCAACTGGCAAAAGGTACATTACAATATCTAAACTACCCTGAACAGGCTCATAAAAAAAGAGGATTTACCTTCACATGCTAGTACCTTTGTTGAAGAACATCAACAAATGTAATAGCTACTTTTCAATTCAACTTGGCCTTATATAACAATTTCTCTGAAGAAAGAAAAGGTTTTCCTTCAGTAACCTGAAAGGTAGGACAAGTAGGACCTGTAAAATTATTCAAATCGTGTATTTGACCGCTTTCCTTGTGTTCCAAAGGAAAATTATCACCCTGGAAAAATGTCAGTTGAAAAGATACCTCCTGACCAGAACAATGACATCCAAGTTTAGCAATTGCTTCGCCCCGTCTCCACTTTGGAATGTAATTAAAACATTCTTGCAATTGGAGAAGGCGGCTTTCAGCACGTTGGATTACAAAGTAATTGCTGCCTCTCGTGTTTACTTCTCAGTCTGAAGGCAACAATAGAATGCTAATGTAAAGTACTCAATTATTCAGCTCTTGAGTTGCAGACACTCAAATGGAAAAATGCTGTTTTAGTGGATGGATAATTGACAGACAAACAGGTGCCGTGTGGTGTCTGCGGCTAATGAACTTGGGGAATTCTTGTGAACTTTTCAGTGTGAAACGTTCCTGTTTAGTAAACAGGGGCCTGTCTCAAACACTGGGTCATCTAGGGGGGAAGAGTTCTCCTTTAAAACCAGGCTGTTTACCAATGGGAGGGTGGAAAGAATATGTCAAGATTCTCAAATAGTAAAGGAAACAATGTACAGGAAATTCTCCAGCAAACAGCATTAGACATCCAACAAAATCCCAACCATGTGCCATAATCTTGAATGCTACCATTCTACAGCTTTTTAGTAACGTAACAGGACTCGCATCCACAGATTTCAACACACACCACTGAAGCTCAAGGTTTACAATTATTTCCACAGTAGTTGGTGGTACGGTTACAGTAGGCTGTATTTTGTTGAACCAAGACGTACAGCCCTTCAGCACTCAACACAGCCCTAGCAATGCATAACATGTGGTTAACAGGTGGTCTAACTTTAATAAAGATTACACAGTTGGGACGAGACAAATGTCCATAAATAGAAGCACAGAAGCTACAAATGACCTGCAGTGTTGAACTCCTCCCATGTAGCCGCACCTCATGTCATATTAGCATAGCTCTTTGCAGGGGCTTAGGTTTCATGTCCCACCCTCCCACTTTTTGCAAAAGGCAAATCTGTCCCCTTCTTCACACACTTTTTATTAAGAAAATGATATATTATACTATATTGTATGTCATATATTATACAATATTATATTATATTTATGAAAAACTGCTGAACCCGCCCACATTTTAAAACAAACCTATGCCCCTTACTCATTGATTAAACCAATGATTCTTAAACAAATAATTGTTATATATTAAATATTAAAACTCCTCTGTGATTGAACTGTAAAGTTACATTGAAATAAATCACACATTCCAAACAAGATCATGTGATGGATTTTTGATCATCTGCTCCAATTGAGACAACCCAACCTGTGTTTGCGTCAGTTTATTGTTAATTAATTGTTCTCTAAAAAGACGGGCGATAGTACCCTCATCTGGTCAAAATACATGATAGCAACAAATTTACTGTACATTAAATGCTGATTGGGAAAGTATACTCTCTGCTATAACAATGCAACCAAGTAGGATTTTAAAATGTCTCATCTCACTCTTCTCTTATACCTATTTCCGCCGTATTGTACGTCATAAAATCAATTTATTTTGATGTTATATCATTTTGCCAAGTCACAGCAACTCGTGAACAGCCAGGTCACCACACTGTCCATGTGATGTCACACAGCATCATCGGTGCACGTGTAGGACGGCATGGGGTACATTCGATTTGTTTAAAAGATTTCTCCGCAGGGGCGGTGTTTGCTTGCTAGGCTTACTCTATTGGTTTAAAGAAATAAACTGCGTATTCGTGGCTACCCTGTAATTGAAATGAAAACGCTGTTACGAAAGCGTGTGGCATGCACTGTTTGTTTCTGTCCTCGGGTAATGTAACAGCACACAAATGTAGCCTACAGCCTTCCATAGAAAACAGCTTGACAGATCATTTGTTTAAAACCAGGTAAACTATTCAGTTTAGTTGTGAATTATGCAAAATATAAGTAGGACGTAATGTTTTGATTGTAGCATCGGTCGTCTGCTTATGTTTTTCCTTTTGAGATGGGTAATACATAGCTTTTAGTTTTTATTCGCTTTAGTAGTTTAATGTCTTATGACGATAAAGTGATATGCATCAACAACAACATGCATGTGTCTGTAGCCTGAGAAACATCGTTATATGTTCGTTATATGTTCGTTTAATGTTACATTGGTGCATAGTGACACGGTGTTCCCAACTCCATGCTCATGACTTGCTCACCCTGGCACAATAGGCCACCTCAAACATGTGATACATGATTTGGTTATATGTTTATTTTGCTATCTCTTTCGCACTCATATGTTTAGAATTGTTTTAAGACAACAGCTGCACTTACAGAAATACATCTGTAGCGTGAATGTACTGTCTCTCAAAGGTCACTTTATTCTGTGAACCCAGCAGCGCAACAATGTTCCGTGCCACAACTGCCTCCATATGTGTGTACTGCCAGAGGATGAGGGTCTTCACCTCTCCTAGCGGGGCTCCATCTTCAACCCTGACCAGCAAGCGCCCTGAGAACCAACAGACAGTGGACTCACTCTACGACCTGTCAGTGGACATCCGCAAGGTGCGCAAGTTCAAGGGCTGGGTCCTGTCAGAGAACCCGGCGTATGTATGCGAGACAGCGGACTTGCTGAGAGACATGGGGGCCGACACTGCCGCTATTGCCAGGGTCCTGGAGACCCACCCCGAAGCGGTTCTGTGTCGGCCCGAGGACGTTGCTGCCCAGCGAGACCTGTGGGCCACCGTGTGCCCCAACCGCCGCGAATTAGTGGGAATCATCGAAAAGTTTCCCGCCTCTTTCTTCACACTGACTCACCACACCAACCAGCGCGCCAACATCCACTACTTCCAGAGCCTTCGCCTCAGCAAGCGAATCATCAGCAAGCTGATGGCCAGTGCCCCCCAGAGCTTCAGCCGACCTGTGGAATGCAACCAGGAAGTGATCCACACGCTGCGGGAGACCTACCTGGACCTGGGAGGGGACGAGGGCAACCTGCGGGTCTGGCTCCAGAAGCTGCTGAGCCAGAACCCCTACATCCTATTGCGTCCTGCTGAGGCCTGGAGGGACAGCCTGGGCTTCCTGAGGGAGCAGGGCTTCTCCACAGAGGAGCTCCTTAGCCTGGTGTCCAGCCTCCGTGCCTCCATCGCAGAGCTCCAGCCGGCAGCCATGCGCCAGGCGCTGGACTACACCCAGGCGGCGCTGCAGCTCTCCCACGTGGAGCTGAGGGAGACGGTGCTGCGCTGCCCTGCGCTCCTGTACTACTCTGTGCCCACCCTGGCGGGCCGCCTGCAGGGACTGCTGGACGTGGGGGTGAGCATGGAGCAAGTGAAGGAGACGCCCAACGTGCTGGAGCTCACCACACAGATCGTTCTGTACCGTATCCAGAAGCTAGCGTCCTACGGGTATGACGTGAGGGGTGGAAGCCTGGACGTTATTGTCGGTACAAAGAAGGACTTTGAGATGAGCTACGGCAAACTGCATCTCAGGCAACAAAGGCCTCTCTTCAACCCTGTTGCTCCTCTTAGATCTGCTGAAGAGTGAATGTGAAACTGATCATATCGGCTAACTAACTGTTGCACTGCACTGTAGCTATTTAAAAGGAGTTTTTGTGTTCCGAGTTTCACAGTGAAACACAATTGTTCGTTATGTAGACCCATGGGTCTGCAGTGACATAAATCAGTGAGACTTTGTTAGGAGAATGTTATAGCATTCTTTGGAGGTTTTATTTACTCCTCTAATATTAGCCACAACTTGAAAATAATTTGAGTTGTCACAACATATAAAACAATGTCACCTGCACCTAATGGTTGAGTATGAAGTTGACTGATTTCTGCTAACTGAAGATTGTATCCAAACCGGAACAGTGCAGAAGATCTAGAGTTCTACACTGTAATGGAGACTTTGTTGTAAATAAAAGGATGTTGGATTCCACTTGAGTGTAATGTCCCATGCTTTCACGTAATATAAAACAGTACATTATATGGATGTTATGACTTTCAATTGAATTGTTTATTTAAGAAATAACAGTATACAATATAATGGTACATTTAAACAATAATATAGTGCAGTTACTTTTTTACGGTTATTTACTGTACATTATAATACAATTAGGGGGTTATGCTACAATAAGAGGGAAAACAAACATATATTCACTGCAGACAGCTATACAGCATACACAGTAAATTGTGAGAAAAATGTGTCAACAAAATAATGAAAACAGAACTTCTAAAGGACTGAAACAAGTAGGCCTAAACAGGTTATTAGGAATAAGCTGAATTCCACAACAGGTAAGGAAATTATACAATTGCCAGAATATATTATGCCTATGAACTAAACAATTAAACCCTCTGGAATAAGACCATGCACTATTATTTCTTATTCCAAAAACATTGAGTAAACAATGACGATAGGATCCTCATTGCTTTCTTATATATGCCTCACATCAGTATGTGATAGTGATCCCTGTCTCATAGTGACTGTACTAGCTGACTGTTTCCACATTGCCAGGACTTTCATTCCGCACATGTCTTTTCCCATAGTATTCTAAATCATACTTTTCTTTGTCTTCTAGTGCAATTGTTTCCTCAAAATGCTTTTCATTATCCTTGTGTTCCTCCGGTATGTTAGAACCATATATCAAAGAAGCACAAACCTCTTTGAGCTCAGGTGGTATGTAATTTGCAGTCAATGCCAACTTGTGCAACTCAAGTTGAACCCCGGCTTCAATCCTTTGCTTTTTTAATATGACTGTGGAGAGGGATCGGAAAGAAATCAATGTTGATTATATAGTTTTAATAAAGTTGCCAACTCGGAAATCTGAATTCATATTTGTATAAGATGTTCTCACCATGCTTAACCACAAAGTAGACCAGAGCCAGAATCACAACACAGATGAATACGATGAGTTTTAAAGTAAACTCCTTCCACTCTGAAAAATTGTTTCCTGGTGGACTGATGTCTCCATGATCAAGAGTGAGACCATCTGTAAAGAAACCACATTAATCCAAGAAAAGTCAATCTTCATTTTTGAAGGAAACATTTTCAGGGTCATAAAAGGATAGAGATCTAAGGATACCAATTTATTCACTACCATGTCTTTTTTTAAACATTTCACCCCACAAAACAGAGATTCTCAAGGGTGTTCTTAAGGGTGTGGACTTCACAGTGGTAGCTCCATTTCTTCATGTATTTGTCGTTTAAGAGCTCCATAGTCACTCTTATCAGGATTAATCCTTTTCCTAAATGCAAGGGTCCAACGGTTCTCACCTGATCCATCACAGACCCATTTCTGGTCAAATGGACCTTCTGTATTGAGAGGTCAGTGCTTGTAACATGACACCTGAGAGACACTGTCATTTTGAGGAAGTGGTTTACCAAAGATGGTTATGTCTGGAGAAAATCAAAGAACAAATGATCCAGTTAAATTTAAACATAAGATTCTTATCAAGTTTTGACATTTTCAAAAATGTATTAAATAAGACACCTGTATTAGTAGCAATCATTTCTTGCCTTCTCTTCAGAATAAGGACAAGTATAGAAGGACAATCATCTTTCAGAAACCAAACTAGTTTGTTTTTATGAATATCTGCTGAATTCCATTTCCGTTCTACGGGGACTGCCAGTGGAGATTCTGATTTCCATGTCCGAGAGTTGGAATTGAAAGTTAGAAAGTCCGTCCCATTGACAGCCCAGTTATCAAATGTAGAGTTGGACTCTTGGTCTGATGAGTAGGTGCAGCCACTTTGTCTCTGGATTAAATCTGGGAGAGGGTAAATAATAATAAAAAAAATAAAAGGTAATATAATGAAATTCTTAGAAAATAGATAAAACGTGTTTGGGTAAACATAAAGTTAAACCAGCATTGGCTTTAGACTTATCCTGCCACCTCGCAGCAATACTGTACACAATATTTAAAACAGACAGTTCAAACAGCTCACCCACTCCTATGTTGGTTAAATGAGATATTTCCACAAATGAGTTCCTAAAGTCCCAAACTTCGTTAGAACAGTCTTGGATGCTCTCTTGCAATTTCATGTTGAAAGATGGTTGATTGTCTTCGAAGCGTCGTCTGAGCTTTTCACCAGAATTTGCAGTCTCACAGTGAGAGATAGAAATCCCGTCAAACATGATCACTTGCTGGTATTGGGATTGGTTTCCAGGCTTTGAATACATTACCGATAAGTACTCCAAAGTGTGTACTTCTGAATGTGAAATACAATATTTAGGATTAATCACAAGAGGAGTTTACAGTAATTTAAGATGAAAAATGCAATATTAGTTGAATGGACAGCTTACCGCTTTCTGCTGCTGATATTAAAAGACTTATGCACATCAGAATCATCCAAATCAACTTCATAGTTGAAACTCCCAAAATAACAAAAGTTAAAATAAAAAAAGTGTGTCTGTGTCGTTGTCAACATGCAAGTCTGCTAGAATTAAAACTATTTCTGGTGTTCTGGAGGAAGTGTTTTAAAAGTTGTTCAACCTGAATAAAAATAATCTTGGCACTGACTTAGTAGATGCATATTCATAGGATTATAGGAAGTGACAATTTATTTTAGATAAAACTCGAGTCATATGTATATTCACATATTTTTTTATTAAACAAGCACATTGTGAAAGAACAACAATTTTTTACGTGAAGCAAGATTCTCTGGTACAATGGTGATTACACAGAAGAGAAAACAGACCAAGGGTTTACCTTTCACCGGCCCTTCATGACCAGAAATATGGGCACAGGATTTGACTCCAGAATAAATATGAGACAGGATTTAGAAACAAGAGAGAAGTGACAGATGATGTGTGAGCAGCAGATATTATGAAAAGCAAGAGAGGGAGAGCGAGGTTGAAGGAACAACACCAACAGGGAAAGAATAGGCTGAAGAGAGCTTTCTAAAAATGTCACCATCTAGACAGTCTATAAATGCTTACACGCTTACACAACAGAAATCAGTCCACAATGATTCTTTATATCAAAAATATATCAATGGGTCTATGACTACATAAGAAAGAAACACAATATCAAATATACAGGTTGCATGTGAGCAGAAATCATCAAATTCATTATGTACACAAAGATTTTGTCCCAGAAAAACAGTAACATCCCAACGCTGTTGATAATGTACAGTAGGTTTATTCAGTCACAGTGCCGGAACACCGCTGAAATATTGTAGAGTTTGTAAGTCTGTGTGATAACATACAGTCCCAAGCATTGACAAACGTGTGTTTGCTTGAAGATGGGATACTGTGCTCTTTCTGGAGGCGTGAGTTCCATTCTGTTACGGGTTTAAACAGGTATACAGAAAGTCTGTTGTCTGTCTCATAGTCCATTTTGTGTCCTCCAGCTGTTACCAGTCACTAGGGGTTGAAAGTCGGAACACACCCCTGTGAAATGAGAGTAAGAGTTTCAAGAGTAAGAGTAAATTACAGGTAAAGCATTTTACACACCTTTCCTCGGAATGTTAACTGGTATCAAACCACATATCTTGATTAACACCTTGCAGAACAAGTTTGCATTGCAAAGCAGAGGGCGTACTAGGCCACTATGAGTGTTGTGATTGTTAAGTTCAACCTCATAAAAACAAACATTTAAATACACAAGTTTAATGTACCTCTCTTAGCATAACAGCAAGAGCAACGGACTCGTTGGTGGAGGTATCTGTAATTATGTTCTCACCTCTCTACTGGGCGCTCTGTCTCTGGACCTTGGAGCCGGTGCCGCAGCCAGAGTCCTCGCTGTGGCGTTTACCACTGGTCAGAGTGCTGTGCAACCCGTGCCCTGGGACAGGAAGAGGAACAGCAGATGTCAACTACAGAATAGTGACGGTTAGGACACAGCTACAGCAGATGGAAGGACACAAACAGCAAATGTTTACTCCTCGACAGGTCTGCAAACGCCTTTGTAAACCTCGACCTACGGTCTCGGTTAACAAACGTTTTAACAAATCGAGGCGACAAAGCGTTTGCTGACCTGTCGAGGAGTAAACATTTGGTTTCTTATATACTACAACAATACGTGGGAAGATCACAAATCAAACAGGTCGAATCTGGAGCAGACGCCATGTTGTCAGAGCAATCAGCTGCACTTGCACTGGTGACGTCACTACACTTTCAAGGCAACATATCAACAACATCAATTCGTCTTCTGTCTGCTTCAGATACTTTTTTAAAACGCGAAGCGATTGCGGGGCGTTTGCGGACCTGTGCAGAAACCATATTTGGTTGTTTTAGTTTTTTTTTTAGGCAACTTAGGCTACTTTGTTGCCGAGCAGATGCTACGTTGTTAAGGTCAATGGCTACATCTCCAAGGCAACCGCTTGTTGCTAGGTCCATAAAACCGTTTATTTACCTCTGCGAACATTCGGGAGGTATATAAACAGTATTATTAACTTTTGAGAACGTATTCTGGACCAATAGGAACAGCGTATTGGTCCAATTATTACACTAGTATATAAGAAACAGAGTTTTGTGCTTGTCTCTCATCTCTGCCTTGATCCTAAGATGTTTTAACTGTGGTATGTGTGTGTGTGTGTGTGTTTGTGTGTTTGTATGTATCTAATGTGAGGGGTGTTTTTACATCTCCAATTATGACATAACTCTGTATAGTATAGTCTGTATAGTAGAAACTGATGGAGCAGTGGTAAACCGGGCCTCACCTTGCAGCACTGCTGGGCCTGCCATGTGCTGGGTGCCCTGGCCATAGAACACCATGCTACTGCTGCTTCCAGCAAAACCTGTCAAGGAGCAAGCACCAGGGATGAGGGGATGGACGTGTGCTGTATGTGGTAGACTGGACCAAATGCCGATGAACAGATTCTCAGAGTGAGTATGTTGTCCTAGAGTGTGATGTGGGACAGGTGGCCGAGAGTTTGTGTAATTGGAGACAGTTCTGAGGAGATGAGCGTGGGGAAGATCTATTATTCAAATTATTAGATGACACAGCAGGGTGTAAGGGCTCACCTTGATGCTGTGTGTGGACGCTGCTGTGAGCTTCGCCCTGGGAGAACACCGTGGCCCCGCTGTGCCAGTCTCCATGGGACTGAACTTGCATCTGGTATCCTGGAGGAACAAGCAAACGTCAAATCTCTGCTTTGATCGGGGAGTCGCGGGTACGTTTCCGATAGCATTGAATGTGGAGGAATAACAGCAGCAGATGGAAACTGCAGAATAGTAACAGGTTAAAGCTAACAGCAGATGAACAACAATGTAACACTTTCACGCTTAAGTCTTATCTCTGCCTTGATATTACTGTATGTCTTAACTGAGGTACAAAACAAGTACATATGTATGTATACATGTATGCATGTGCTGTATATTTATGCATTAATATGATATAGGGAAGGTAGGGGGTTGTGGGGCGGGGGGGAGGTACTCACCAGATTGAACGGTGGCCTCATGTGTGTCGTCTCGAGAGGAGAACCCCATCATGCCCGAGGACGCCTCGCCGTTACCGTTAGACGGGACCGTAGCCAGCAGGCCTGGAAACAAAGACATTACAGTCAGTAAAGCGCTTGACATAGTATGTGACACTTCAATTATATTACTTTCTGTTCCAGTCAAATATGAAGTTATACATGTATTACTGAATACATACATGTAGCGAGAACAGAAATGACACTGTGCTAACATGCCGTTCTCTCCTCTCCTCATCTCCTCTCCTCCTCCTTACCCAGGCCTCTGTAGCAGGACAGCTGCTGGTAGATCTGTTTCATCCTCTCTATGTTGAGGCGGCTGGCCTCGGCGTGGTTCACCATGGGCTTGGGGTAGTGCACCCCGATCACACACTTGGCCGCTTTCTGCACACTCTCCGGTGCGTTCCACGGGTCGTAGATGTACTTGGCTGGGAATCCTCTGAGTATGGGCAGGTAGCGTCTGAGGGGAACACAATCCTCTGTCAGTTAGAACATGAACACAGCAAAAATAGCAAACATACCCCGTGAAAGCGGACGGTGTGGTCACCTGATGTAGTCTCCGTTGGGGTCAGTGCGCCGGCCGAAGCCCACGGGGCAGTAGCAGTGGAAGAACTGCTGGAAGAAGGAGCTGCAGGAGAGCCACATCCAGCTGCCAGAGTTCACGCTCCAGTCTGCATCCAACAGAAGCTCCTCAAACACCTACACACACACACAGCTTAGTACGTAGGCCTTGAGGAACCTTACAACATTATATGGACACAGGGTAATACAATTATTAATAATAGTATATCCAATTGTTTAATACTATACTATCGTTAATTATTATTAATATTAGTCGATTGTTTCTTGTGCATGGTGAGCTGTGTGGCTCCCTGTACCTTCATGCCCTCCTCCCAGCTGATCCACAGGTCTCCACGGGTCAGGAAGCAGGCCACAGCGTGCCGGGCCAGGTGGTGGATCCAGCCCTCCTGCCTCAGCTGGGTCATGATGGCGTCGATCCAGGGGAAGCCCGTCCGGCCCTCCGCCCACTTGGCCAGAGCCTCGGGGTTGCGGTCCCAGGGGATCTGGACGCATATGGGGTTGCCCTCCATCTTGTCGAAGCGGGGGTTGTTGGTGGCGGCCGTGTAGAAGAACTCCCGCCACAGCAGCTGACCGTACAGGGAGAGGGGCGGGGTGCTGTTCTTCTTCACCTGGGAGGAAGAGCGTTTATCATTAGGCCGTCATCTCAGTTAGCACATGTTTGTTTTTTGCAGCTTGCTAGAAGTCAAATTCATATCTATCATATCTTGTCACCAATCAAGCAACAGAAGTCTGACTATTATAAAAAAAGTAAATTTCCTGATGCCTTTTACACTTTATAGATATGTAACGGACTGTGAACAAAATTATTTGTCGTTGAAGACAGGATAACGAATGCTGTCTAAGGCCTGTACGTACCTTCCTGTAGAGATCTGTGAGTTTGAAGTAGAAGAGCCGACAGGAGAGGCAGCCAAAGCGCAGGTAGGGGCTGAGGCCTGTCGGACTCGCCAGTAAGGAGTTGGCGTTCATTCTTGGCCGCTCAAAGTTGGCCACCCATGCCTGAAAGCAGCACATAAGTATGAGATGAACAGCAACATCAGAACATGTAGTAAATACATTGTGGCCTGGCTTCCAAAACTCTCGTTAGGGTTCATTTTAGTCGAAAAAGCAACTTTGATTAAGGTCAGCCATTTTAGGAAAACTGGTTGACACAATAAGTTCACTATATTATTTTGTATCTTATAGACAGAAATGGTACAGTTTTAATGTGTAGTGTTACACCTTGTTCCCCTTTCAGGACTTATATAACCAATGTTTTCCAGGAGAGATTGGAACATTACATGGAAACACGTGAGTCTTAGGAGGTGAATTGGCGTTTCGGTAGGAGAGCATGAGGACAGAGAGGGAGTCTGCTGTGTTAATGTTGATGAAAGAATGTTCCTGCAGGAGGGATCTCTTATCACAGTTACTTTTCCACATTTCAGAGTTTCTTTAAAGGACACATTGCGGGGATCCGTGAACACCAATCAAAAGCGACTGAGTGTTACGTAACTGTTCCGTAAACATGTACAACGGTATACTGGCAACAATGAATAGGCGGATGTTTTTAAAGGTTTCATACTGTGTGTGGATGGGGGAGTGTGTGGGTGTGGGTGTGAGTGCGTCACTCACCTTCCTCTCCAGGTGCCTCTCCAGTCTGGTAAGGGCCTCAGTCTCTCCTCCAGGCCACACAGCAGAGGACAGACCCTCCGTGTCGAAGCCTATACAAGCACATGTATGTAAGCATACGCCCACCTGTTTCGTAAACTCAGATTATGCCAACAACTGAACTGAATTGTCAAGTGAAAATATCTTTCTGGTCAAGAAGGGGTCTAAATATCTTGAATTTCCTCAGAGATTAATAAAGTAAATTGACTTTGAATTTATAATAAGCCACCCTTGAACTTATATTTCCAATCATCCTACACTACTACTGGTATTCTTATAACCTCCCTCGGTATTGCCAGACATACCTAGCTCCTCCAAGGACGGGACTCCAAACTTGTCGTCGTGGTCGTCAGAGAGCGGCGTCGTGCACTTCCCCATCACCTCAGCAGTGATGGCCTCTGCTGGCATCTCCACAGCATCCATCCTGCTGATCAGAGTCTGGAAACGCTTGTACGTGAGGGGGGACTGGCCTCCATTCAACTCTATGATCCTAGAGAGAGCGAGAGCGAGAGCGAGAGAGAGAGAGAGAGAGAGAGAGAGAGAGAGAGAGAGAGAGAGAGAGATGGAGGTGGGCTTAGAGAGAGTGTGTCTCTGTGTGTGTGGTGTATGTTGTGTGCATGTGGTGCTTGTTCATGTGTGTGTGATGTTTGTATGTGTATTTTTGTTTGTCTATCTGTGTGGGTATGTGTGCACGTGTGTGTGCATGTGCAAGTGTGTGTCGCCACTCACTTGTCCAGGTCGTAGAGTGTGTGGGAGATGCAGACTGTGACCTCCACCTCAGCCTCGCTGGCCAGCTTTTTGATGGCCGCATCTCTCTCCTTCCCAAAAGGCTCGGAGTCGTACTCATACGACAGACGACAAATCTTCCACTCCTGTGAGAGGTTCAAAAACAAACCATGAAACTTTGTTAATACACAATAATGCATAGTAAAATCAATTCATTGAGATTTACTGACAAATATTTAGTATGATGGAGTTGAATACGTACAAGCAAAGTCTTTTTTAACTTAGGGAGACATATCGGTAGGTCATTCCCGATAATTGTTTTGACCTTCAATGTACTTGTTGTGTGTTACTGTGGTCCGATTGATCAAAACTCATAGTATACCTTGAAGAGTCGTGGGAAGACATCAGTGGGCTGTCCTCGAATGACAAACAGACGAGAGTTGAGCTTTCGGAGGCTGGCATCCAGATCTTCCAAACATTGCAGTAGAAACCTGAGGTTGACAGATTGAGAGAGATATTAGGCTAATATTAAATATAAATGCAGCCTAACCATCAGGGGTATGCCAGGAATCTTAACCACCTCTGATTGTGCTGTTGAGAAGGTCATACACTTTAATTATGAATGGAAAAACCTCACACCAATGAGATTTAAGTCCTATCTCCGAAGACGAAAATACATTAATAATGCTCTAGAGATAACTACCAAACCATTCATCCGTCTGTTAGGGCTTATGTGTTCTAGGAGACCTCTTCTGCATGGTATCCAGTCAGTAAAGGCAGTTTAATTGCTCCCAGATGCCTGTCCTTTCCATCCCAGGAGGAGGGCAAAGTAAGGGCACAGAACTGTAAGAGCAGGCGTGCTAAGAATAGTCACTGTATGGACAGATCATGAAGGTATTGTAGCCTATTATGTTACATATTGTAATAGTGTACTTGTATAGTTAGACTACGGTTAAGGGTCACACTCAAGTAAATGGAATGTTTTCGTCAGAACCACAGAAGTATTCTCTCTATACATTCTCTCTATGGCTCTGGTTCTCCCAGGCCAGTCTTGTAAAGTGGCACTACGGTATGAACTTCAAGCACTAGGGGGCAGCAAATACCTGGGTATAGAAATACGAGATTATAGTACTTTTAGTGCTCAGAGTAAAATGAAACAACTGGACTCACTCAAGTTCATAGTGGTGCGTGTGCATCACTCTATAAGCCCATGTGTTTATGTTAGCTGGATTCCACTTCTGAATCAAGTTGACGTGTTTACATAAGATTAAGACTATTTCTATTTTTAGGATTTTTAAAACAAATACAACCTGCTGCTTCAAGATTATCTTGATCTCTATCACTGTCCTGTTATTGGTGTAGGGAATCTTGCAGGGGTTTTGAATCCTTTTGTTCTATGAATCAGTTAAGTCTCTAAAAAATAAAATTCACAAATAAATGTTGTGATTTTTGCATTGCATTGTGTGGCATATGACTCTTAATATAATTTAGTCCGAATATCACACAGAACGTGGCAAGATAGAGGTTTGAGATGGGTTCCTTTGACACAGTCCTGACCCTGAAACCCTGTTCCCGCCATGACGCCTAGAGACACCTAGATTCATGGATGAGGTCAAAGAAGCAGGCATGTTCACAGTTACAGAACATAGGCCTGCAGAGGGCGCAAGGATACTACGGTTTTGTTGAGAGTAAATATTGGTCTCATGCACACCGAGTAACTGCAATAACTACAGGTATTTTTCCAGAAGTACATGAAAAGTTGTTAGAAGATGTCATTTTATTTTTCCAACTCCCATATATTCACTGTGATTATTACAGACAAAATACATGACACTTTTGTTCAAGTAATTCATATCGTTAAATAGCAAATCTGCCAAGCAACAAAAAAGCCGGGAATATATTTTCTATACATACTAACTACCCCCTAGGTAATGAAAGAGCCAAAAAAGGTTCCTTCAACTTCAGTCATGTTTGGGCAATGTTTCACGTGGTCTAATAGGATGAAAAGCCTTAAGGTATATTCAAAATTAATCCAATGAATAACATTAAACTTAGGTCCCTGTGCTGTTTATATAATCATTACATGAACAACGGTAAAACTAAGAGGGAATCATACGGCATTACACATGGTTTTATTCAACGATCATGAAAGGAACCACTCAGGTCTCCAATCCATGTAATATAACCCCCAAGCATCTATTTCTGTCTTCCAAGACCAGCATGCATAATCACATGTGACTGTGTAATGCATACATGTGTGCTGCATAACGACTGCTACGTTGATCTATTATATATAAGTCGTTCATTTTTTAAATTTGTTATAAAAAAATTAAATCTTCAATGGATACCAGAAATGACAGGGCATTAATCTAAATGGAACAAGAGGCTCTGCCCCTTTCACTCAATTAGGTTAGATTCCATGCACTGTGCCTAAGGAAATACAAGTTCCTTGATCTAACCACCAAAATACTGTGAGAACTACGCACTTCTAATTATCCCCCCCCCCCCCTTTTCCCTATTAAAAATGTAATGTGCAGTTGATTCAGTGAACACAGCCTAAGCTCCCCCTGAGGACATCCTCCTCGTCCTACGATGTAGGAGCACTGATAGTGGGTCTGTCAATCTTGTGTCCAGTGAAAAACAATAACTCGTCAATTTCTCTTGGTCTCGTCAATGACAATGGAAACACAGGTCAGTGAGTGAGTGACAACCAAAGCACAATGAACAGGGACTTATTCCTTTTAGTGGTGACAATGTGTGACAGGCTTCCAGTTCGACGGCCAGTCAACCTGACAGGCAACGTAGTTATGACGTCACAATGGGATGAACTGCAAACCGTTTAATCCCCGTCTTCTAACAAAAAGATGGTTGGAACCGGATTTCATGTTAATGAAAAAGACTGTTCCTGTCTCCATAAAGATTTCAGAATCAACTGCAGCTTTAAGACTAGTCGTAAGCACCAAGACAAGACAAACACCCACACACAAATGCACACCTGTAGCAGAGCTGCAGTAATAGTGTGCATCCTGTTCTGTTGTTGCTATAGATACCAGCCAGAGTGGGCAGGAGCATCCTGCGCTTCCTAGAACTCGTCAGAGTGACAGCTCAGTATATCCAATCATATGCCCTCGTTCTATGTATCCCGCATTAGGTTTGCCAAAACCACATGATGTTATGGAAAATCCCTCAGAGAGAAATCAATGAGGGTTGAGGCATCCATTTCTGAACAAAGCAACAGACAAATATGATGGATATTTAACAATATTGACAGCAGTGAAGTGAGACTTTCCAATGTTTGACACACCTGTGTGTTAGCCCAATGGTTAATGATATTCATTAAGGTTGACTGCATTTAAACATCCGCACTGTTTCTAGGAATTATTCCAAACGGGGAACTGAATGGTCCAGCTCATTTTGAATAGTGTCAAATGATACATAATGTGGATGTCTCTCTTGGCCCCAGTCATTATTCTTCCACTCGCTGTGACTGACAGCGTCTCTCAGAGAAAGTCCCACGCCTCAGATGCCTGGCAATGTGGGCAATTACCAAGAACCTGACCCCAGGGTGCAAATCCCATTTGAGCTCATGGGGGAACCTCCCAGGCCATAACTGGGTCAGTCCCCACTAGCAGGTGCCCTCTCTCAGCCTGGGAGTAGGGCTGGCAGTCCAAATCCAGACCCAGACCAACTGACCCACATAGAGTGACAGGGTGTGACTGGGTTGGATCAGGGTAACATCAGATACAGGCATGGGATTGGTAGGCAGATTGAGAGATCCCAGGATCCCTGGTTTAATCCCCATCTAATGTAAACAATTCATTTAAGGGGATAAATACAATGTCTGGCTCAGAACCTCGTTATATCTTATGGGCAGGCACTGCCAGTGCAATCTGCTGCAATTGAACCAAAACCAAGGAGCACATGACTCGGATATTTTTCAAAGTGATATAAGAGGGCAGTGTTGGAGTGGAACTTAAGGATCTTGGGTATCTGTTAGATAAGCAACTGGGGGGTTGGGAGTAAATCAAGGTGACATGAAGATAATTGTATGTGTGTGTGTATATGTACTGACACACTGACCAACTTTGGAGGGAGGTTTATTGACCCCTGATCTCTAACATTTAATTAGGCTCAATCTCTTTATGCTATACTATGTGAGGCTTATGTTAAGACAAAGCATGACCCAGATGGTAAGAAGTGAAAAGGTTTAATATGGTACAGTCTTAGAGTGTAAACCAAACTGTAGATGTACATCTAACTATTCCTAAACAAACACCAACTCAGGTTTGCTTTGGTGATGATAAAGCGTGAATGTCTCATCTATACTTGAGATTTCACACACTGTTGCATAATTTGTTCATATTCATGTTTGGCACATGCCTCTTCTAAATCCACTTCATCGCTACTCCATGCCCAGAGATCCATCTGTGTTGGTGTATGCAAGCAGAACTCAAGTCTGTAGGAGCCAAGGGGCATACACAGACAGATGGGATGAGATGGAGAGAGAGCACGAGAGAGAGAGAGAGAGAGAGAGAGAGAGAGAGAGAGAGAGAGAGAGAGAGAGAGAGAGAGAGAGAGAGAGAGAGAGAGAGAGTGAGAGGTGAAGAGACAGAAATGTGTGAACAACGGTTCACGTTGAAGCTCAGCGTGTGAGCGCTGAGGAGTCACTCCAGGCTGCTGTTACATAACTGGCAGAAGTAACATGGAGGCTGCTGGGTTAGTGTACCAACCACTGCAGGATAGAAACTACAATTCAAGTCTACTGACAACATTATATATCACCAGGAAGTAATCCACCTGGCCCCTTGGGGGTGGATCTGGGAGCACTGGATCTCCTTAACCCTTGTGTTATCTTCGGGTCATTCTGACCCATCAGCCGTGTGACCCACCGTCGTATTGCGACAAATTTACCTCATACAAAAACAAAGTGAAGCATTTTCTTTTAACCGTTGGGCTGTTGCAGACCCCCCACATTGCAAAGGTTAAAAGAAAATTATTTTTATTTGTTTTTGTATTGGGTAAAACTGGGTAAACACAACGATGGTTCGTTATGAACCTTTGGGTCATGTGACCCGAAGGCAGCACAAGGGTTAATACAAAACATGACATAAAAGACCTGTGTCCAGGCTGTTTAACCAATATGCTGGATTTAGATGTTGCTATCCATATCATTTTGGAGACTTCAGAATTAAAACTAGTTGGGATTTTCTGGAGGCACTTTTGTGGAGGCAAAGTAGATGGCAACTTCAATGAAAGGATTGCTGGTTTGGCCATAATAGTCTGAATAGTAGTTTGAAGTTGAAAGTTGAATGGACTGTACCATTTCGAAATCCCAAACATTGACATATGGGTAGAGCAATGTGTGACCAGCTGGGAACAATTCTATGAATACCAAAGTATATCAGATGTATGGCATGCTTAATTGTGTTATTGCCTCTATTGCTGAATCACAATTTCACAGACACATGCACGCAGACCTCAGTCAAATAGAACTGATTCATGTACGATCTCAATACACAACCATTGCATGAAACTAGGTCAAATCTTGATTTACTGCACTCTGCCGTTCAGCTGACACAGTTAAATACTTAAGCCTTTACTTTAATTTAACCCGTTAAGGAGTAGCGTCACACATATGTGATTCTGAACATTCCAACCGACTATTTTCCGATAGACAAAAACTATATGACAAATGCTATAGTATGGCTTCAAAATTTACAATTAGGAGGCTAACAAGTAACACTAGCAGGTAGTAGCATTGCTACGAGTATTATGCTAGGTTGCTAGGTAACGGAAGCTAACTAAAACTAGCTAGCTTCCGTTTTGGAAAAATAACTCACTCCTTAAAAGGTTAGATGAAATACAAAACATTTTGAAAGGGTACTGTATTGTTTTATTATTATTCAGCCATCAAGTACGCTTTAGGCCTAGGGAAGGGACACGCACACTCTAAACATAACATGTTTCATACTAAAATAATTATCTTACACACAGAAAACAACAAGTCAAGTAGAATCAATGCACGCCAAACTGTCTTACTCTTACCTCCACCTGCTGATTCCAACGTTGGACGATCCTGCAAACCAAGGGTCTAGGATGTACACGCAGCGGACTGTGTCCGCTCCCTGGATAGACTTCTTAAGCGAGGGATTGTCGTGAAGCCTCAAGCCCTTCCTGAACCAGTGGATGGTATTAACGACCATCACTCAACTGGACGAGTCCTTTTAAGTTGCAAGTGTCTTTTTAGTCAAGTCTTTTCCCGATACTTGTGGCGATGTTCTTTTGGGCGTCGAATTAATGTAAACAAAACAAAACTCAAGGACGCAAATCTAACTCAAATTAATGTAGTCTAATCCAAAGATCACCAGAAAATGCACTTATCAACCTTGCTCTAATACAACATTTTCCATTATTTCAAAAAATGTGGAAACTGGCGACTGCTGAACCATTTGGCCAAGAGACAGCTCACGTTCTCCTGCACTGCAAAGCGATACTCGACTAGCTTTAGGACCTTGCTCGCTGGGAAACAATCGCCATAGTTGCTTGTTGTATAACTTGTTTTCTGAATGATAAAATTATTCATAAAATTATCAAAGGTTAAAACTGCACTATACTATATCAACATGTGCAAAACAAATATATAACCACATACCGGTACTCTCAAATAAAGCACCGCTTGCACGCGCTGTTAAGGTAATAGTTGTTTTGTGGCTCCTTTCAGTCAAGGAAAAAAGTGGTTATGTAAATATAACCTACAGACTATTAGTTATCTTGGTCCTGTTGACAAATACAAAACATCACTGCAGTTAAATCCACGTTTAAAAAAAATCGTAGATTCCGTTTTAGAATTGGAATCGTCTATAGCCTATGTTGCATGATCGACACTCGCATGTATGCATTGTAACCCTCACCGCACCTCTTCAATAATCCCACCCACTATGTGCGCACTTCGAAGACAGCATTGCAATTGGCCCATATTTCTATTTACGTAGTTCCTCCGCTGTCACGTTTCTGTAGTGTGGATCTTCCTCGTGTCCTCTTGATAACACTCTCGAGTTTTTTTTAAAGACATTTAACACAGCTGTCCGCTTTATTATGATATATATGTACCTGTTCGATTGTGTTGAATTGTGTTGGGGTGCAAACTACCTAATTTGACCGGAGAACATGTTACATTTATGTAGTAGGAAAGATGTCTCATCTTGGAAAAAAAACAAAAACATGAC
Source organism: Osmerus eperlanus (assembly GCF_963692335.1). Taxonomy (NCBI): domain Eukaryota; kingdom Metazoa; phylum Chordata; class Actinopteri; order Osmeriformes; family Osmeridae; genus Osmerus; species Osmerus eperlanus. The sequence continues at coordinate 5,925,885 of NC_085034.1, forward strand.
AACATCTGAGAAGTACCCGGATGAGCACATGAAGAAGGGTATGAGATGCCGCGCAAGTTTTGCCGCATGTTCGAGTGCGCATGTAGCGTCTCCAAAAATAGTTGTGGAAGATTTTGATTGAAATATAAATTAATTCTACGTTTGCTTTTATTTCATTTAGTAATTTTGTATAAAGTCTTCATTTGTAAATCAATAAAAACAGCAAACAATCTTCAACAGTTAATTACGAAGATAAATGACCCCAACTAAGTTAGAGAGCAAGACAATTAGGCTTACATCTTTCAAATACTACACAGAATTCATATGAAGGCTAGCATTTAAAAATAAAGAATTTGATGTTTGGATTAACATGTGAATCTGTTTTCCCCCAAAATGCGTCACAAAATATTACATAAAGTTGTACTAATTATGCAATGGATGAAATGCATCATATAGACATCTAGGTAGAGGTTTAGGTTCGGCCACAAGGTGGGAGTATCATGTCACACATTCTCAAATGGAGAGTCGCATCAACAATGTCTCTTGATGTAATTTATCACGGCATAATATTTTGAATGGGGATCATTTCGTCTGAAAATACATTTTTAAATGTTGGCAATCCCTCAATTTCTGAAAATATCTGTTGGATATCTTCTTTTTATTGCAGAATACAACTATGTAGTATCCAATGTAGTAAGATTCTGCATTCTTATCACAATGTCACAAACATGTCCTAACCTGACATAACAGAATGCCTATAATTTTTCGTTGGAGCTAAAATGTTTATTATCACTGCTTAGTTCACATGCAAGATGTCACTACAATATTTTTCTGCTAAGATCTCGTTCTTTCATTGTTTCCAAGCAAGCAGGAGTTTGTGAGAGGGGGGGCAACCTGAGAGGACCACAGTAAATAAACTTGATGCATGACATTAGACTGGTGACCAGCTGGCAGCTTTCCACCTTCAGGAGGACAAACCAGCACCTGGGCCACTACAAAACAAGGAGCCGCAGTTACAGGTAAATGATAAATACAAAAAAGTACACAAGTAAAATGGTGCTCACAGTGAGGGCAAGGATCGTTATTAAATAAAAACCTACTCAAATCGAATACATTTAAAAAAATCAGTTGTTTGCCTTATACCAGACAATATTAGAGTAGCAGAATTGTTATACGACATTAGGTCCTCACAATTAGAAACTGTTAAAACAGTTAAAAACTGTGTCGAGTTAGGAGTGGGTGCAGATAGCTGTTGACTCATGCAAAGTGGCCTACAGCTCATGAATTCAAGACTGTAGACAGATGGCCAGGTTCAGCTTGGACGTGACAAGGCCCTGAAGGGCTGGTGAATCACTAGTACATCACCAGCTCCTCACTCATATCATTCATTCTCCACAGAACAGAAATTCAGCAATAATTACAAATTGATAATATACATAAAACTATAACCATACACTGAGGCATGAAGACTTATTAGACTTATTTTCACACACCATTTGCATGGAGTATCAAACCCATCTTTCACTGTTCACTGTGGGAACTCATCCTGGAAGACTCTTATTCAGTTACAATGATGTTGTTGTTGTGTGTTGTATAAAACAGGCCATTCCTTTGCTCTAAGCACTGTAATAGTGTTGTAACTGTGCACTTCTAGTTCTTGAGTATCTGCTGCACTTACTGTTTGCGCTAACCATGTATACTATGCTTTAGATAAAAGTGTCTGCTATGGATGAAAAAATAAAATAAATGTCAAACACAAAATAGTTTTTTTTTTTTTCCCTTATGAATGTTTAACTTGAACTCACAGTCCATGTCTTTGAAGTTTTCATAAGGACATTTGGCCTGTTCAGTCACTTGATATTAGCCTCTTTTTCTGTAAGGGGTTCCTACCACAACAGCTTTCCAGCTCACCAGTACTACGGTATTTGATTAAATTGTCTGTTTTTATTTGTCCCCTCAATAGACACTGTGGCAATTAGATTATCCTCGATTTGTATGTCACTCGTACAAGGACAAAGATAATATGTCTTGTGTTGACAAGAAGGATGCTAGAAGGTCACAGAGAGAGGGAAGACAGAGAAAATGAGAGAGAGGGAGAGACAGGTAGTGACAGGGGGGAGAGAGAGAAAGAGAAAGTGGGTAGAAAATATAATTGGGTTATATATAAAAATATAATAATGGGTTTGAATTCTACCTCACCCTGTGAGCCTTGTACCAAATCCAGGTTGATGTTAAATCATCTTTGTGCCTCCAAGCAGTCAAGTTAATTTGGAAGACTGAGTCTGAGACTCAATTTCACTCTGTGTATTTTAGTACTGTGTTTGCTCACTAATCATGTGGAACTGTCCTTTTTAATACATTTCCTAATGTAGCTACAGTAGCTGTAACCATATGGTAATGGATTTTGGTCAGACATTTACAATATGAACAGTGGATAATTCAATTAAAGCTAATCTTTGTCTTGATTTTAGTAGCCTAACTACCATCAGCATGAAACATAAATGGATATATGTGGCATTTAGCTTTTTAGCTACAATTTAGCCTATACCGGCCTCTAATTAGGTGATGCCATAAGATTCAATGCACCCGGGAGAAGCAATTTGTACAAAAGTATCTAGCCGACAAGCTGTCTGTCAATCAAGGTATGTTGCGGTCACGGATTGGCCTCTTCCAGTCCGCCACATACATAGCCCCTCCTCCAATCTAGAGAGCTGTGCTGCGCTTGATGCAGTAGTTCGTACGGGTTTGAGCCAGGACGCTCTCCGGTTACTCATAGAAGTTGTACGCAACAGCAGTTGAAAGGCATATTTTCAGTCACTGCTTTAAAGGCGGAAAGTGGGCAGAGCGCTCCCGTGTAGCCTTCCCTTCAACGGACTCCAGAACTTGAATGGGAAAGTAAATTATAACTCCCCAAGCCAGCGGCAGTGGAGTAGCAGCGTCAGGGGAACGACTTTGTGGCATTTAATAGAAAAAGCAGACCTACAGTATGCGGTGCAGCCATGGCAGGCAAGGGTAAGACAGCCGTGAGGACCCTGGAGGATTTAACGCTTGATTCCGGTTATGGTGGCGCCGCGGACTCCATCAGGTCGTCCAGCGTGTCGCTCTGCTGTTCGGACACGCATCTGTCGCACGCGCATGGGGGTAACTGTTGGCATCTGACTGAATCCATGCATAGCAGACACAACAGCTTGGACACGGTCAACACCGTCCTGGCGGAGGACACGGAGATCTTGGAGTGCTCCGGCCAGTGCGCCAAACTCGCCGAGCTCGAGGACGTGCCATGGAGTCTCGGCGAGGTAGAGTGCGCACTGAGGAAGGAAGAGGAGCTTATGATTGGGATCCCGTCCCGAGAGGTGCTGGCCAAGCTTTCGGCTCTGGTCAGCCGTGCACTGGTGAGGGTTGCCCGGGAAGCGCAGCGTCTCAGCCTGCGCTATGCCAAGTGCACCAAACACGAGATCCAGAGCGCCATCAAAGTGGTTCTCTCTTGGACCATCTCTGTCAACTGCATCACCGCGGCACTCAGCGCCCTGTCCCTCTACAACATGAGCACCGGGGACAAGTTCAGCAGGGGCAAGTCAGCACGCTGCGGGTTGGTGTTTTCCGTTGGGAAGTTCTTTAAGTGGATGGTTGAAAGTCGGGTGGCACTGAGGGTCCACGAGCATGCGGCCATATACCTCACTGCCTGCATTGAAAGCCTGTTCCGAGAGGTGTTTACCCGGATTCAGCGGAGCGCGCTGATCGAGAGGGACAACGGAATCCCCAAGTTTACGCTGGAGTCAATTGAGCAGGCCATCAACAACGACTCGGAGATATGGGGACTGCTGCAGCCATTCCAGCACCTCATTTGCGGAAAGAATGCTAGCGGTAAGTCTTTCTTGTAAGTTTGCACTGCAAATGCATCTGGTTAGAATTATATGTGGATAACAAGAAATGAGGGCAAGGTAAAGCTCTGTGGTTAGAGCACTTGACTGAAGATCAAGAGGTCGCGGGTTCAAATCTCCCCTGTAGTGTACGTATAAAAGCTTCTCTCTTCTGATATAAAATGTTCAACATGCTCCATGGCACAACCACGTGGATATAATAGGATAATATATGCTGGATAAAAACAACTGCTCATCATCCCCATCTTATTACAATGCAAAACAAAAGTATTGGCTGTTTTACACATACCCCAGAGTTCAGGTTTAGCTGTGTCTTAGCTTAGCTTGAGGAATCCAAATGGCCAACAGCCCAACACACAAAACAACAGGTATGAGAGGTGATAAACTGATTAAAATATGTTCGATCTTGGAGAGATGAGTTTTGAAGCCATCGTATGTGATCAAAACCAGATGACTTACCTGGATAATAATATTAACCCGCTGAACAGATTATGGTATCCCAATATCTGTTTGTTTGTCAAACTGCACCCCCCCCCCCCCCTTTCTGTGCTGGTGTGTGTGTGCCTGTATGTGTGTGTGTGTGTGTGTGTGTGTGTGTGTGTGTGTATGAGAGAGTGTGTGTGTGTCCTTGTTGGTTGCTGTTGTTGTTTTCGTCCAGGAGGTGTGAGCTGTCCCTCTGGTCCTGGTAGCCCATGCCTTATGTGAGTTGGCACAAACAACAAAGCAGAAGGGACACTTAAATTAAATAGCTCCAACTGGGGGTTGATATGATACCATGAGTCCAACTGGGAACACAATACCAATGACTGTTTTAGGGGAAATTAATGAGATAGTACGCTCCAACATTGGCATAGATGATTGGGTCAAGGCCAAAGGTTCGGTTCTGAATAGTTTTTCACCTTTCTGATATCTAATATAGTCTTGTAGGTAACATTGTTCAGTTGGGAGGCTGTCACTGTTGAGAGACCTGAAAGGTGGCTTTCTCGGATTGGTTGTGAGAGCATGTGGGTCTTGTCGGAACAAGCAGATATGCTGAGCAGGTAGAACCAGCTTCGTGCTGCTGCTGCTGTGTCAACGCTGTGCTGCAACCAGTGAGGACCGGGCGCCAACTTGCTTCTCAAGACAATACAGTGACAGGTGCTCTCTCAACAGGAAGCAGCTTCACGCGGGTGAAAAATCCCTTCTCCCACCTGTTGGAACCACATCATTTCCTGTCAGGCCTGTGAAATGGGGTTTCTGCATTGCAACATGCACGCTTCTAGACCCTTGTTCAATTCTATGTAGACATCAATGTGCAGTCTCGCACACAATGCTGTCAGCAGAGCTATACCCAGGAGACAAGTGGAGATTTGGACTCCATCCAACAACTGATATAGAAACAGCATGAAGGGTGTGACGGCCTATACAAGGTTTACATCTTATTAAAATGATGGTTGAAACCAAAAAAGTACTGATGTACACCTCATCTAAGCCTCTACAAAACACAAGCCACAATGTATCCCTGAACCCCCCTTTTCCTCTTTCTTGTTAAACACACCCACCTTTCTCATGTGACACAGTTCCCTCTAAGGAGTGAGCATTCTCATATGTCTGCTCCTGCCTGGGCCATGTGTTCAGCTGCACGACAGACGATGTCACCCCCCCCCCCCCCCCCCCCTCGCCGCCCCCCACCACACTCACCGTGGTCCCTCAACATATACATACAGGTGGACACACCTGGAATGCTTGCAACATTTCGGAGGCATATTGTCATGAGAATGACAGGTCATGCCAATTGAGTCGGGGGCTTGAAGGTTAGAGAGCTGACTCGGAGGAAAGACACTGAATGGATGTTGTTTGTGTTGAGAGGAGAGGCCTGCAGACAGGCTGGGGCCTGGCAAGAGTGATAAGCTTCAATTCCATAGTGTCATACATACTGTATATATAAACACACATATCTAAACTATATGATTTGCCTAATGACAATGTACAACCAAAATAAATACCATTGTCATTGACTCCTGAGGACTGGCAAAAGGGTGCCATTTAATTTTTGAAACCCAAATGACTTGATTTTATCTGATTCTAGTTGTCATTTTAGCATGACCTCCCACCAAGGACCCCAAACCAAGACAACACTGCCCTGTAGCTCCGCTGGGACAAATGACACTCCATAATAGAATTGCTTAGCCTGCCTTATCCAGTTTATTAAATTAGCACTGCAGTGTGTCTGCCTCCCCTCTTTCCCAGCTTGTGGTGAGAATTCGGGTCGGGGGGGATATTTATTTTCCTCTGTGGTTTAATAAGGTAGACTCATAACCAGATGACGTTGGCAGGTCCACAGTTGTCCATGGCATTATTATTATTTTGGGCCTGTTGTGTCCCTTCGGGCTGGGTCTCACAGATGAAACAACAGATTGCCATCTTTCCAGTCGAGATTCGAGCGCAAGCTTCTTCCAAATGTATCTTGATGTGGTGGTAAATTCGCAAGGGTGAAATACTGTGATTTCCACCCTCAAATTCTCTGATAATGCATGGAGAAGAATGGCAAAATAAGTGCTCAGTACTTCACTATGGACTCAGAAAATCTCTGCTGCATTGACTGAAGCAGTATCGCTTTTAAAGCCGATAGCATACTGAAGGGGTTATACCCCACTGTGCGTGCCCGGTATTATAAGTTCCTACTGTACTTTTGGAGACATGTAGCCAGTGAGGCAGAAATGACTTATAATAAGTGTAGAAAGGGAGTCACTTGGGCGCTACCAGTGCTACAGTTTTTGCTTCATGTAAAATGACTGATACTGGAGACAGTAGTAGAACGGTAGCTTCAGGGCAGTGCGATGAAGGGGGGATTCCTTATCACGCTCTAGCTAATAAGCAAGTGTACCAAGTGTCAATGAGGATAGATATGCCTGGGGAATATGATAGCCTCACACACACACACTCTCACACACACACACACAATGCTACAGCTTCCTGAATCCGTATCACTGTCTGGTTGTAACTGTACATAACCTCTGATCCTGGAATAAAATCAAAATTTGAACTTCTTAATTCGCATTCCCTGTGTGTGTGTTTATATGAACAAGCTGGCATGCACACTCTCACACACTCATCCTGCACACACACACACACACACACACACACACACAGACACATACACACAAATAATCACAAAGCAGCCTGCTAGCTTGTCAGTCAAATATGTTTTTGATCCAACATATTCCAAGCTATTATTTTGGGATTGATTGAAGCTATTGTGGGCCCTGTTGTGAGCAGTTCCTCTTCTCAAAATCCTAGCTGGCAGTTTGTGATACAACATCTTAAAAGGGCTTAATGGGTGCCTCACCGTGTTTGGGTATCGATATTTCCACATGGAATAAGCTCTGAAGACCGTGGACTCCAAAACCTGAGGGAGGTCCTCCATTAGACATTGCCATAGAGGGAGGTGCGTACGAGAGATTGCATTAGGGAATTGTGCTTCAGACACTGCCAGGAAGAAATGAGAAATGTAGAAAGAATGTCTCGTGTGAAAATAGAGGAGGACGTTGAAAGAGACTGGAATGAGGATGAAATAGAGTTTTAAGGCGAGGAATAAGTGTTGTTTTGTTATTGTTGTGTATGCGAGGATGGTGGAGGTGTTGGTGGTGAAAGGGAACCAGCTCTGGGTAGTTGGTGTGGGAGTGTGAGCGCTCGTCCCTCTGAGATGTATTTACCCATATTTCTCTCATTAATTAACACTCCTGCTGCTTGATGAGTCATTCAGACGGATGATCATTGACTGAACACAGCGTGGCGGCAGACAGAGGGTGAGAGAATTCCTCCCCCCTGTGCTTGTTCCAGCTAGCAGAGATTCAGGGAGTCATTGTCTTGTCAGGAGGTCGCCAAGGGTTTGGGGTGGAGGCCACGACACGGTGTAGTTTGATTGATAATTAGTATACAGTGTCATCTTTCAACTTGACATAGGCCCATGATGTGCCCTCGAGTGGGACGTCCAACCATTATCTTCCTCCATGATCATGTGACAAGTTGTGTATAGTGAGTGTAACCCATCTGTTGACCCTTTACCCCTGACCCCTGGTCTATATGATGCCAGGGCAACAGGTGGTAGATGGGTATGGGCGGAGAGCAGAGATGAGTTGGCGCCATGCCCTCACCACAGAGGGCGACCAGGCTGCCCACGGGGCACGGGGCACTGAGCCCGGAGCTGCTGTGTGTGTCACAGCTGACTTCATTGTTCACCCGGCTGTGTGGCCGCTCCAGGGACAGCACAATCGGGACGAGCGGCGTTACACCTTGCCAATTTGTTGCGATACTTGATGACATCAATATGCACAACACTGCTTATGTAGCTATGGTGAAGGGAGAATTTGTGAACTTCATACTCAAGCAAGTGAAAATGCACATTTAAAGGCAAAACTGCTACGACCTGTACATCTGGCTGGTAACTCATCCAGAAGAAGATTGCATGCTGGTTTCCATGTGTAAGACTCTCCTAGACAACATGTTTAGCCTCAGCTTAAAGACCTAACACTAGCATGTAAGGCCTTTAGCTGACTCCCTGACCTCAGCACACGCACAAAAACAATTTCTGTGGTACTCTGTTGCATGTTTGTCTAAGAAGTCTGTTGGCTACCCAAACAAGTGAATCAATCGAACATTCTTAAAGCAAAGTCCTCATGGAATTTATCCTGTTGTGAAACTAGTTTTTCTTATCTTAGAGAAACTATCTTGTTGGGAAACTCATCTGAGAAGCCTTTGTCTGACACATTTGAATCATTCTTATTGTTAAACAGCTGGATGGCTTTCAGTAATCATAAATGATTTCATGGAAAATAAATGAGGAAATAGCTCAGGAGAAAAAAGTCCAGTGTTATTCTAGTGTTTAGCAGATTCAGGAAGTGTTATCGTAAGACGTGTCTGGTTCTGTGGACTCGCCAGTTTCATGACTCAACACCCGCACCTAAAACTAAACGTCAAAATTACACCAAAAACACAAACTACTGTTTCTACAGTTTTTCCAATCCAGTGTTTTTCTTCATTTCTGATTCCCTCCAGAAATGTCCAGCCCTTTAAGAAGCATGAAGAAAAAAATACTTGTCTCCACTCTGCAGGAGAGAGTACAGTAGCGGACGGCTTTAATCAGGTAGCACAAGGTCAACTAAGGAGTATGAAGACTGAACATCACTAGGCTTTTTCAGTGCTTGGTAGTGTAAGGCTGTTCTGCTGGGGGCAAATCAGCATTGTTTGTCGAAAATGTTTGGCTGGGTTTGGAAAGCAGCAGGTACAAAACAATTCCACTTCCATCCACCCTTTAAATCCATCCTCAGGTGTTATTTTAGAACCTGACAAGATAGGGTTAAAGGTGTGAGTGAGTGAGTGAGTGAGTGAGTGTGAGTGTGTGAGTGTGAGTGAATGTGAGTGTGTGTGTGTGTGTTTGAAAGACAGGGACAAAGAGAGGGAGTGAGCAAGATTGATAGGAAGAAAGGGAGACAGAGAAAGAGAGATACCCCACACCTTCATGTTCACTGCCCGTTGCTTTATCAGAGCCCAAACCACCCATCCACAGATCGTTAGTTTTAAAACCACAGAATGTCCAAGGTTATAGTAGCCATGTATATTTCGAGCTGGATAGGTCTGAGGTGTGTAAAGTTGTTCTTGTGTATTTGTCTATGTGTGCGTGTCTAACTCCCTCGGTCGTGTTTGACAGTAAATGAAAGTGGCAGGTATGTGGCATTCTACCCACGCTTCCTGTCTTCTTCTTCTCTGGTGCCCCTCAGTGCGTTTCCACTTCCTTTATCCTCCTCTGGTTGTTTCATTTACATCCTTCCTCGTCATTCCGAAAGAGGACACTTCTTCTTTCCCACAAACTTTGTTTCCCAGCATCAGTTGGAGGTTTCCTGTTCCAACAGGAAGTGCTGTGCCCCTTTTATCATTCCCCTTTCTTCATGTGAAGTCACATTCCTTGTTGTAGTCTTGCATCAGTTCTGTGTATGTGTGTACGTAGGCATGTGTGTGTGTATGTGTGTAGATGTGTGTGGGTGTCTTAGTGCAACTGGTAAGACCATGTGCCGGGGCTGGGCAAGACTGGAGAGTTTGATCACGCTTATGTCCAGTGTGATCCCCAAGGGCACTGTGAGTACTTCACCCCTGACAGCTTAGCTGCGGCTCTCTCCAAAGTGCTCGAACATGATTACTTGGATAGGTCTGGTCTCCTGCTTATGTTCCAGGAGTCCAGATTAAAGGCTTTGGGGTGGAGCATTTCTACACATTCATTTTTTTTTCTTTTAATGTTCTTAAAAGAAAAAAAAGAAAAACATTGCAGTATTTCATTTTCCATGTGTCCGAAAAAGCAGCCAATATCGATTTGGAGAGAGATTCGTGCTCCAGTGTGATTTGTACCGGAAAAACTATTTGCCCAAAAGAAATTCCATCTTGTGCATTTATTTTATAATTTTTCTGGCCCTCAGTGACTGCAGAACACTTCCTGTTGTGTCGGAGTCGGGGTACAGGAACTAGAGTGTCGAACCAGCTGCCTGTCTTCACACAACACCGCCTCTGACACATGAGACGCAGTGGTCGGTGACATCACACAAAAGCTTACTACTTCTTGTGTTACCGTATCTCCGATTCAGTGAAGTACCAATTATGCTCTAATTCAAGCACTAATACTGTATATGTGTCAAGTGAATTAGAGTTATGAAATAGTGTAAGTTCCATTTTTCTGAGACACACAGACACACACACATGCAGACACACACAGTAGAGTGGGTGTGCTGTTGCTTCCTGGAGGTGTGTGTGTGTGTGTGTGTGTGTCTGTTGTGAAAGCAGCATGATGGAGATCCTGAGGAGGGCTCAGAGCAGGGAGGCCCATCTCTCCAGGTTATTTGGTTAGAGGGGAGAATTGTTATCTTTTCCGGATGATTAGCACAGTGTACATGGAGCAGAACTGTGTGTGCCTGCGTGCATGGGAGTGTGTTGGTGTGTGCTTGCTTGCGTGCATAGAAATGTGTTGGTGTGCGTGATGGTGTGACAGGCAGATGTGGGGGCGAAATTGTGTTTCCTGGTAGTTTACAGCATTCTTGCACAATTAGTTAAACTGCTCCACACTGCCAATACTAATGATTGTCAAGCATCTGCAAGTCTTTCACCATTAAAGACTCAATTGAATCATTAGCAATTAGAATAAATTATACTGGCACTAATGCCTAAAGCATAAGGGAGTTGGGAAGATGTCCAAAATTATTCCCACGAATGAGGTGAATCCGTAACTTCATTTATGCTACGGCAATATGATCAAATTAATCAGCATTCCTCTACTCCCTCGTACTCAGTCAGTATACCACACACACCCACACCTCATTACTGAATCACTTTTGTATCGCCCCCGTCATAGATGGTCCAGAGTGGCCAACCAAGGGGGCCTCTACAAAGACTCCAGCAGGAGAACAAGGGTCCCACTCCCCAGCATTTTCTTTCCCCACAAGAGTGGGATTTGGACGTGCTGTTTTTGAGGTGTTTAGCTGTTGTCGTGGGAAGGGCTTTTTTTGTATCTCCCAGTAGGGGAAAGCTCTTAAAGCCAGCACAGCAATGTGCCACAACCGTCATGTAGGAACATTTGCCTCTCTTATAGAATTTGACATTTTGTTACATTGTTGTATGGATCTTGGAGAGAAGCGTACAAGGAAATCTTCAAACAGACTACCGGTAGTGTGTTGCAGCGCACCGCCACAGTCTCTCCCTTCATGGAGGACAAGCCTAGTTTCTAGGCTGCGGTATTGGCTCAGCGTCTCCATCATGTGCTGTGGTGCTTTTACTCCTGCTGTAATTAACCGTTTTTTTCCTCTGGTCTCACAATCCTATTTCGGGATCTCCTCTAGCTAATTACTATTTTCCTGTCTGTCCTATAGTGAAAGAGGACGGCCAAAGGGAGGCCTAACTGAATCATGTATTTTGCTGGACAGAGGCAAGTACAACAAGCTGTTTCAATTAAGAGGATTCAAAGCTACAGACATAGGTCACTTACTACCGGCCCAGGGTAAAACGATGGCGAGTTGCTGAAGGATTTGCCTGGATTTGGTTTAACGGATGGAGGTTTAGGAGTGGTAGTCGAGAAGGACACAATGTTGTCTGCTGTGTTTGCCACCACAAGGCACTCAGCTCTATGCTCTCTTGTTCTCTTTCTGTCTCTCTCTCTGTTTCGCTTTCACTCTCATTCTCTGCCTGTCTCTCTTTCCCTTTCAATTTCACTCTTACTTTCTCTCTGTGTCTTTGTCTCTTCACAGGAGAATCTGTTCCCATTGAAAGAGTTGAAAGAACATACAATACCTAAAGGCTGTATCACTTCTCGAATTGTATCGAGTGAATATTAGAGAAACCACTGCCTGCCTCGAAACATCGAAACATGATTTCAGTCTGCAGGTTAGCTGGTATCTTCAAATCCATTGATTTAGGTCTGTGTTTCATACCTCTAACCTCCTGTGTGTTATCTTATGTAACTGTTCCATTCTATCAGTACTTATAATAGTGTCATTGGTAATGCACTTTATCGTATGCCATCAAGCCCACTCACAATGAGATGAATAATTTTCATATCAGAGGTTCATCCTGCATAGAGCACAAATGAAGCTGTATTCCTCAGTTTTAATGTGCCAAACTTTAAAGCTTTTCCATGGATGTTTTAGTGTTGCCGTGAACATTGTCATGCTGTCTGTGTCTGGTTTAACCTGCTCCTGGTTGCCTTCTGGTCTTCTGGGCAGTGCCCCCAACACACACACATAGGAGGGGGCAGAAAGACACAAACACACACACATATCCGTATTTGACTCCTATTCAACACTCCACACAAACTCACACACTTCCACACACTTCACACAGTCTACAGTCATTCATCTGGCACCTGTTTTAGAAGACCAATGCAATAACCTAAACACTCTACACCATCCCTCATTCTATTTCTGTCGTGCAGCCAAGCCAATTGTTAAATTGTCTTTATGAATCTTCCCCATTTTAGTAGAAGTCTATATGTGTCTGTATTTGTGCAAATACATATACAATCTTCTACAGAGAGACCCAAAACACAGACTCTCACTGTGATTCTTTCAAGCTGAGAGCGGAGAAACCCTTCCACCTAGGCTTATGCAGGGACACCTACACAAGTGCTACGTCTCTCCTCCTGTTTGCTTCCATGTATTGAAGCACGATAATCCAGGAGCTACACAGGCAGCAGGCTTCTCCTCGACTCCCACACCACACATCCCGTCTCATCACTACCCACAATCCATCATCGTTTCCCAGAGGCGCTCAGCAGCGCAAGCCGCCCAAACGCAGTTTGTTTTTTGCCATCGTTTTATTCCCCGAGACATAAGTGCGCTACAAGACCCAGGGTATTAACTCTTTCTAAAACTTGTATTCAGACATTGCAATATGTCTACAGCTGGCTAACCCTTAAGGTCACAGTCTAATACAACCTACCCACAATGCACCTCTTTACATCTTTGCCTGAGCTCTTCTGACGAAGCTCTCATCCCAGTACCTAGAGAACTCTCTCACTTTAAGTATTTTTGACGTTGCGGAGCGAAGACGCTTCGGTCACCACTAGATATGTCAATATCATCTGAAGCAGATGTTTCTATGATATCTAGAACACCGTCCCCATTATGGACAATTGATATGATAAGACATGGGTGGCTTCACAGATATTGATTAATGGAGGGGTGGGTTTAGCTCTGTGTTTAGAACATTCAACTGCAGATCTCATGCCATGGCATGTCAGTTTCAACCCATGTTTCATATTCCATCATTCCCATATTTGGTCCTGTGATGATGTCACTGTTGTGTGTGCGGTAATGTGCTATTGTTGTAGGGTCTAGTTTGCTGTGAATAAGGCTCTCTCTCTCTCATCCAGCATCTTATGCGGGTCACTTCCCATTCTCTATCTGCCGCAGTGAATCTGACTTGTCACCAGGCGACAGGTGCCTTTTTTTCATCCTGCCCTTTTCTATTGCTCTTTCTTTCATCTGGTCTTACTCTGTGACTTTTTTGCTCAACATCTGCCTCTATCTCTCCCCCCCACACACACACACACTATTTTCCCTCTCTCTCTCTCTCTCTCTCTCTCTCTCTCTCTCTCTCTCTCTCTCTCTCTCTCTCTCTCTCTCCCTCTCTCGCTCTCTCATACCCTCCTCTGTCTCTCTCTTGCTCCGCTCACTTTCTTTCTCTCCCCCCCTCCTCCCTCTGTGTTGCTGCTACTTGATCTCCAGAACTGTGAAATTATCCAGGAAGCATCCATCATGCCTTCACACTCCCCCTTCCCTCTCTCTCTCCCCTCGCCTCTCTCCCCTCTCTATCTTTCCCTCTCTCCTTCCCTCTCCCCCCCCTCCTCTCTCTCTCTCGCTCTCTCTCTTTCTCTCACCCTCTCCATCTCAGGGATTTTTCCAGGGCTGCTTCTGCGGCAAGTCTGTTCCTTCACCCTTGCTGTCTCAAACACGCATAAATACCACCGTCCTCTGGGCAGGGTGGGAGTTGGGAGGGGGTGGGGGGTTGACAGTTCACCACTGAAAGGGAGTGGGCTTTCCTTGCTGTTGCAGTGCAGCACACTTTATGTGTTTAGGTTTCGTCCACCCCCTTTGTAGAGGGGAAACCATGGCGGAGAAGCACAGATTTGACAGATAACGTTTTTTTCCTGAAGCAGAAGATAGATTCTGCGGGGCCCTGTTGTTTCTCAGTAGCCTGAAAGATTCCTCCTCCTCTCTGCTCCATGGCCAGATTGTAAGGTGATATACTTGCTTTCTTAGCGTAGTGATGCGATACTGAATTGAATGTTAAAATGATTCAAGCTTTTTGTGTCCTGTAGTGTCAGTTTGACTTTGGTGGGAAGAGAAAGCTGATTCTGGGTAATAGCGTTTGTCGAAGAGTTCACCCGTCTTGAGTGTGGAGAAGCAAGTGATTTACACTTAGTTTGTCATAAGGTGCATGCAAGTTTCGTTAGAACAACAAATCATCTTGGAACAATTGACCCTAGGCCTAGTGTCTGGCCTAGAAATGCAGTGTGTGGTTTCTCTAATTGTGTTATTGTCACTGTGCTGTGTGTGTGTGTGTGTGTGTGTGTGTGTGTGTGTGTGTGTGTGTGTGTGTGTGTGTGTGTGTGCGTGCGTATTCCTGTGCATGTCTGTGTGTGTACATGTTGGTGTGCACCAACATCCCTTGCATGCTAATAGAGTTGCTAGACCAGATGTGCCAGTCTCTGATGGGACCCCAATTTTTGCCTCTGTTTGCAGACTGTCACCAGATTGGATGCTTCATTTTTTAATGGAGCATGTGTGTGTGAGGGTGTGTTTTCAGATGCACGTGTGTGTTATGTCAAAGTAGTTTACTTTGTCATACATGCAAGGTGACTGAGAGACACCATAATTCATCATTTATCATAGGATCACAGCACACAAACACACGAACAAAAACAGACTCGCAGACAAACACACACACAGACACACACACGCACACACACGCATACAAACACAGACTCTCAGACACACATACACACAGGTTCTCATAGTTGCATTCTCATAGTTGCCAATCATCTTTGATTGCCTTTACCTGACAACAAAAGGTCAAATATCAAGCCTGCTCTGGAAAATATTCAGATGTTTGCATGTCAATTTTCTTCTCTCAAGAAAACATGAATAGTTCAAAACCAGATGCATTTCCTTTACATCTTGTCCTGCAATTAAATGACCAAAGTAATCTTGATGGTAGTTCTGACAGCTCTAAAAGTTCGACAGAAAGTATAAAGGTGTTGTTGAAAAAGGATGCTGTCAGATTCTTGTAAATTACCATAAACATTTCACAGGATTTAAGGAAAGAAAAAAATCTGTGTTGTGAGGATTAGAGTGTACTTGTGTGTATGTTGTGTGACATTTTGTGTGGGATTTACATACATAATTAGGCTTTTACTGGTGTCAGTCAACTGTGTCAGGTTTGTTGTATTCTGTATTTTCCAGTTTAGGGCTTGAATACTTGTCTCTTTGTCTGGGTCTTCTTGTGTGGTGTGTGTGTGTGTGTGTTTGTGTTTGAACCCTGGTAGCCTAGTCCTAGCTCTCCAGGGAAAGTAACCCACTGCTGGTATTTCCCATGGTCTGCTTAGAAATAACAACCCCCAGATCCAGTCCCCATAGAAAAGCTTTTAATAATATCTTTCCCCTCTGGGCTTTTCAGTAAACAGTAGAGCATCTTTCACTGTCATGTATCTTCACTCAGGCCATTCGGTATCCTGGGAGTGGGAGCTAACTGTTAGCAGTAGCTTGTTTTGTTTTCCTGATGGTTCCTGAAACACCAGCCAGCGTTGTCTCGCAGTGGGTTGTACAGGGCCGTAATTAGCGTAGTGCTAATGAGGACAGATAGGAGCTCTAGGGTCTAGTTCAGAAGCAGTGCAGCTGGAGCATAAGCTCTGCCTTGGCAGCTTGTGTTAGCTTGGGGAGCACTGCAAGCTAGCGAGTTAGCCAGAGACCAGCGGAGCGGCTTCGAAAGCTAATGACCCACTCTTGCAAGAGGGTGTGTGCGTGCGTTAGCAAGAGAGAGAGGGAGAGACTGAGGGGAAAGAGGGAAAGATAGAGAGAGAAAAAATCTATGCCTTACACACGGACAATTTCACCTACGCTTGCACATGTCCAATTCAGTAAGAATTTTATTAAAGGACGTTTTGCTATTATCTTGCAGGAATAGGACAACTTGTGGGATATGTATTGGTGTGAATTGGAGACTATACCTTAGCCTACTCTTTACAGACCCAATAAACTTAATACTATGTCAGGGGTTATCGCGTTGCTTCCTCCCGATCCGCCCATACTGGGGTGCAAACCTGGTGTCGTGCCAAAAAGTGACTTTCTGCCAAAAACGGAATCCTTCCGCGGTAAATATATTTTAAACTGGTAAAAAGGTACATTATATTGTACAGTATCCAGCTAAATAAGACTTTCTGACTCTTTCTCTCAAGTTGACATTCGGTGAAATAGCCTTCAAATCTGATGAAAGCTTTCTCTCCCATGCCTTTCAGAAAATGTTTACACTTGGTATGAGAAAACCTCAACAATTGACTTCTCGGTGATTTTCCTGTGACATTTTGCAATTGAATGACTGTTGCATAGAGATGTCTTTGTTGTTTGAAAAGCACACTCCCTTATGCAATCGCACACAGCTGACATAGCAGCAGACAAATGACTGTGGCTGGTTCTGGTGTTGTGTCAGACATCGAGTATTTGAGTCACAATGTCTTAGATGACATGGCAGTTGGCACAGTGCATTTTTTACCCTGTAATTCTGGTCGCCATTGTCTTGGGCCTTCTCTAGTGTACAGGATTTTCTCCCAAAAGAAAACAAATCACAAGTCAACAACGGGATCTCGTTGTGCTGTGGCGTTCACCCGCACTGAGGGAGTTGTCTTGACGTTGCTTCGCTGCACACACAATCATTTCCCTTTAATTATGGTGTGATTACTGAATGTGGCTCCATAATGGATACTCGTGACTTTGAGGCTTAGTCGAGTAGTGTCCACAGGGTTTTCCCAGATGAGGTCTTGAGGAAAGTCTTGTGGTGTCAGCCGACGTGCTCAAACCCTAGCCAGCTGACACAAAACCTAAACTCTTTTTTGTCTTCAATGGGTTGTTTTCAACTGCTAGTATGTGGACAGCCACTGTCTTGTACTATATGCCTCTGACTGAAAACTAAATTGGAATGTCGCCATTGTACCGTAGGTTACTGACAGCTAGAGCATGCAGATGGCAATTTAATGCCTTGCTGCTTGTTGCCCATCTTTGCTTATTTGGGTTGTGTACAGGGGCCTCTGCTTTCAAAAATGTCCCAAATGACCAGTGTTGCCTGCCGGGTCATATGAAATGCCTGGATTGAGATGCAGACAGGGTGGTGACCTCTACTGAGCCTGAGTGGACAACAGCATGGGTGGGAACCTGTCCTTACTGCAGAGATAGAGTGGGAGGTGGGGGGAGATAGGTGGAGAGGAGAGAGAGAGAGAGAGAGAGAGAGAGAGAGAGAGAGAGAGAGAGAGAGGAGAAAGAGAGAGAGAGAGACAGGCAGAAACGCGTGTCTGAATGATGCAGTTATTTAATCGACTGGGTATTTTTCTCGCAGGTTCTGGTCAGAGAGTCAGCTGGCTGGGGGAAGAGCAGGGCCGAGGCAGGCCAGATTAGCCAGGTTCTTTTCGTGGCGTTGATGAGAAGTAGGGCAGCCCTTGCCTGGGAGCATGTCTTTCTGAATGATGCGCCCTATCCCTGTGTGACAGGAGGCGTTCTAGATGACCTGGGAGCGCCCCTCGCACTGGGCTGTCAGGACAGAGAACAGCTCTCTGGATCCAGCTAGCTCTGCTGTGAACGGACACTCTCTGGCCTCTTCCACTACGGAGGGCATGTACGCTGGGGATTTCGGCTACTCACTCAACAGAAGAAAAAAAAACTTCAAGACATCGTATTCTAATGTAAACTCAGACTGACATAAATGTCACATGAATTCTGATTTGAGTATTCAAACTGAGCTCGCATTGCAAAAAATCTGACTTCGAAAATCCGATTTAGGACCATATTGATATCCATGTTATGAAAGTGTCCTAAATCAGAATGGGTTTGGGTCGTTCACACAAAAATCTGATTTGGGATTTGCCTGCAGAGGGAGTGTAGCCTTTAGTCAGGCGCCAGGGTATAGGGCGTAAAGGAAGAACGGCGCAAATGGAGACGCTCTTTGCCAAAGCTTTCATGTGATTCATGTCATATTATGGCTCATTGTGAGAATGATTTGTATTTACTGCTACTGACAACAAGGATTTTGCCTCTGTATTTATTCACCTGTCAAGGCCCACTCGAGCTGTTTATGACGTTTTTTACATGATGAAAAAGGCAATAGCTATTAGACCAACAGCCTAGCGCTCACTGTCAGAAAATAACAGTTTAATGAGCGTCTCACCCTGCCTCTGGTAAAACGACAGGATGCCTGCAGCTTGGAAACAGAGAGAACCTGCAAAACACACACAACCTAGTTGTATAGACTGAGATGATGTAACAAAGTTAGGTAATACCATAGCCAATCTGTATTATCGATTATCTATCATGTGGATTGCCCATCCAAACAAATATAGTATATGTTCAATATTTAAATGTAAATCTAAATATTTGCATGTAAATCTAAATAGTTGCAATCGGGTTTAATTTAGTCTGAAACTTTGTCTGTTACCTGAACACAGAGATCATAGTACAAGCTACAGTTCTCCCTAAACATGATTACAGTGACATATAACATATAAAGACTTTTGTCCGCTAGACTCCTTATCATAAATATGCTTTGGTTTCGGACTGGGGAACAAAACCAGAAACGCCACTGCACTTCCCAGCAGAGATCAACTGTAGGAAGCAACAACATATACGCAACCTCAATACATGGTAGCAGTGCCTTCTCTTTTATTTGAGAAGCAGCTTTTGGAGTTATGGGAACCATCCTTCTAAAATGTCCGTGGGATAAACTGAAACTGGAAGGGCTGGTTTCTCTGGGCCCTTCCACCTCCAGGAAAGACCACAGCGACGAGAAGGTTCAGGGGGGGGGGGGGGGGGATCGGAGGGAGATAACTCTAGGGAGACAAACCGGTCAAAGAGGAGG
This sequence comes from Osmerus eperlanus, assembly GCF_963692335.1. Taxonomy (NCBI): domain Eukaryota; kingdom Metazoa; phylum Chordata; class Actinopteri; order Osmeriformes; family Osmeridae; genus Osmerus; species Osmerus eperlanus. The sequence goes on from NC_085034.1 coordinate 5,945,378, forward strand.
GCTGGGAGGGAGAGAAGGAGAAGGGCGGGTGCCGGCCCCCGTCGACAGAGGCCCATTCCCAGGCTGGGATAATCAGAGCAGGGAAATGAGCCGAGTCCCACGCAGCCCTCTGTGCCCGCCCCGGAGCGACTTATGACAAGGCTGATGGATGACGGTGCGAGAGAGCGAGGGAGGAGAGAGGAAGGGGAAGGGGAGCTGCAGGTGGTTGAGAGTGTGTCAGCTGCATCCTCATCTTCAGCCTGCTCCGAGGAGAAAGAGGGAGGCGTGAAGACGGAGGAACAGAGGAAGTAGGTACAAAGGTGGAACGTCCATTTATGTTCTGACACGAGTCGCGGGGTCGTTGTACATTCCCGGCTCCTCCTGGGGGCATGCAAACTTCACTAGACTGCCTCCAACTCTCAACAAACGCTTCCTCCACTATGACCCCCTGTATGTATTCTGCTGTTTCCCAGGAGTACATTTCCATCCTGCTTTTGTACCGAAAGAATCGTTCAAACCCATCGTTTTTTTCCTTCTCTCAATCAAAGGAAAACAAAGTAGACTCAAACAGGCTAGCTGCGCTGCTATATCTCCAGTGCTTTGGTTTGTCCCATGCTGAGTAAGACTTTAATAGAACGCGTGGACGACATGTGGGTGAACAGCAGTCAAATGCCAGGAGGAATCAGCAAGGACATAAACATTAATCTCCAGGTGGAGGCATCCCAGGGACAGCTTATTCCCGCCTCCACATCAGGTGATTACCCAATCGTAACGTTCAACTCACCACAGCCTCACACATCATTGGGTCACTAATCATGTGAGTACAGAAGTGGGCGTAATTATCCCCTCCCACTGTGGTTGTTGTAGGTGTCAATCAAACAGCAGGGTGCCACTTGTATGTGTGGTGTACTGTACTACCGGACATCATGCTTTTGCACAGCTTGGTGTGTGTGTGCACGTATGCACACCGTATGTGAGCCAGTGCAAGCGTACATGGTGGAGCATCTTGAAGTTAGAGAGCAGTATGTGTAAGAGATACGTGAGCTGTTTAAATGTTGCCTACAGATACTGTGAGGCGCTGTGTGTTGACTCAGGGAAAGTGTGGGGTTCTGGCTGACTGGGGCCCCGTCCTGAGAGCAGGGAAGTGTGTCACACACTTCAAAGCAGTAGTACAGTCCCTTCGAGTCTCATCAGTAATGCATGGAGTGCGTGCCTCGACAGAACCTGCTCCTTCATGTCAAAGTGAACATGTCTGAACTGATTAAAACGGACTGATGAGCGTATCAGAGTTCAATTTAAATTCAATGAATAAAAGATGCTAATGAATAAAGCCATCAAAGGTTTGTCAGAGGTAGAAGATAAAGGAGATCAAGGCGAGCTATTAGAGGTACATTGAGCCCTGTCATCACCCCACACCTGACAGAAGGTAAATAGTATGTGACATTTGAAGGCAAACTGGATTTGTTGGAGACTTCTGCTTTGTCATTATGAGTGACAGTTGAATCCAGAATGCTGAAAACTGAAGTTCTAAAATAAACTATCAAAGTCACTATCCCTGGGCATTGATGGAAATTTACAAGGATTGTTTAGGGTGCTATTAACTACTTACGCTTTTTAGGTCCATTTTACTATACATGGTTTCTTTCTGCATTTGACGCATACTGCAGCTTTCCCTCTGTGTTCAACACATCACGCAACCCACAACCTGGATCAGGGACAGTAATGTGAGAACCCCCAACTCCTCCATCTCTTTTCTCCCTCAGGCTTCAGACCTATGCTGTAATGAGAAGTGTGTGTGTGTGTGTGTGTGCGTGCGTGTGTGTGTGTGTGTTAGTGTGTGTGTGTGTGTGTTAGTGTGTGCATATCTGTGTGTGGATATGGATGTGTGCATATGTGAGGAATATTCTTAATTAGAGAGCGCTAAGTCTGGTCCCAGAGGAACTGTACTGGGAATGAGAGTAATATGAACCAGGGACAGGCCATACTTAAACACTGAGTAGAAAATATTACAAATGCAAAGATCCCCAGGGTTTTGTACTTATTACGGTCTTATTATTTTTATAGCAAAATAATATCTGAGGAAATATACCCCAAAATAATAATTTCAACAAAAAAATATAGTATGTAACATTTCCTTTACACTTTATTACTGTGTGATTTTGTTTACAAAGGCTTTAAAAGGCTGGTCTGAAATGGTCTGAAAGGATAGTGGCCAAGGAAACTAATGGGATATGAGTATGGAGTTCACCATGGTAACTGCCAAATACTTTTTCAGGTGCCACAGATAACCCTGTTGTTCTCAACACTCACAGTACAGTATGTGTGACAGAAAACTTGCAGTTGTCATGGCAAACTTGCCAAATTAATAAGTCTAGAGAACAGGCCCTAAGAGTACAATTGAAGGTCAAACATGCCATAACTGACAAACCAGTCTTTTTAGTGACTGCCTCACAAGGTACAATGTTGCTTTGCGACACACATCATGTCCCACAATGCGTTGAAGAATCTGTATTATAGATTTTTGGTTGAATCCACTGTGGTCATGTTTGCGTCATACGGTCTCCATTGAAGCCCTGAGCGATCATGGCAAAGAGAGATAGAGGGAGAGAAGGAGAGAGAGAGAGAAAGAGAGAGAGAGAGAGAGAGAGAGAGAGGGAGAGAGAGAGAGAGAGAGAGAGAGAGAGAGAGAGAGAGAGAGAGAGAGAGAGACAGCTCTAATTCTGTAATTGGTGGGAGCATGAGCCTGGGGGCGTATTCCGGAGATACTGCAGCTTCAGTGTTTGGTCGCATTCACACCTCATTAGGCATTCTGAATGACTGGCACAGTCCTGAGCAGCGATTGGCTGGCACAGCCCTGAGCAGTGAGTTGAATCAGCTCATCATGGAATTGTGGGTAGCAAGAGGGTAATCAGATTTGGGTGCAGGGTGGTGTTTTCGCGTAGGTCTGACCAATGACACGGTCATGCACATGTTGCATTTCTGCTCATTCCTGTAGGCTACTATCAAAGGAGATGTTCATGAAGAACCAGAAACGTCATGTCAACGTACTTAACACACAGTATAAGAAACTTTCTCAATGCAGCACAGCTGCAGAGCTGTGTATACAAAACTTTCAACCCCCCCCCCCCCCACCTGGCCTGTATGTACAAACACTTAACTAGTTCATCTGATATTTATCACAGCAGCACAGGTAGTGGTGTCGGGGCAGCTATGACACTATCGGTAAGCTACACACTATTTTAGAGTTGGAACATGCCTGCTGTGTTCCACAGAGTGTTCCATCTGCCTAGCACATATCAGTTCTACTGCAGTTGGCATCCGATAAGCAGCCTGTGGTAATGCAGATGTTATTTTGTATGCTGTGGACAAACTGTCCACTGCGGGTGCGAGAAAAAGAAAGAAGGAAATGATTTCGACTGTCCTGTTATCTATCCTCCCCTTCGACCAGAAAACAATCCGCTCTCTTTTTGCAGCTTCGAAGCGCTGGCTTTACCTGCTGGGCCGTCATGCCACCGCATCGACATAAATCAAGGCTTAATCAGGCGATATGTATGCGCTCTGCATTGGTCTGATTGATTTAGAACTGAGAACGCTGGCGCTAAATATGACATCGGCAGCGCAGCGTGAGGCAACTACTGGTGAGTGTCAGACCACACAGAGAAGCGAGCGTGGCTGAGGCGCAGCGGGCTGGCCCTCCCCGTGTTCTCGGATGTGTCTTCAGGCATGCATTTAGACGACTCTGCCGGGGTCCTGGGCCGCCCCGCTGACTGACGGAGTTAGGTCAGACGGATGCTCAGACGCCCAGAGGAGCAACGGAGAATGTCGTGTCCTGGCGGTGTACCTCCCACAGACTTAGCTTGACGGGTTATGTGAAATTATCTTAGCTACTTGTCAAGATAGCCCAGACAACGCTTGTCTACTTCTTGTTAATTGTCTGTGAATTAATATGCACGTGGGGATTTTTTTTATTGCCTTCTCACTGCAGCATATTTTACTTTGGGGGTCAAGCTACATAACATGAGATAGATATTATTCTGGAATAATACGCCCTGGAGGACTTGTTAAAGCAGTCTGTCTTTTACACTCCAGCCACCCCAACCACAATTGCGCCTCGGAGAAAGAAGAAGACCACAGAGAAAAGAAGGAGGTGCACTGCATGCTCCATCCCTCTTCCAGACACCGGCACGAAACAGAATTCCTTCTCCTCTCCTTTCCTCCCTTCGTCCTGTCCTCCCTCCATTCTTCGGTTCCCCCCAAGTGAAAAGATAAGCCGTATAGAGATGTTCGGACCGGCAAACACTAGAGTCATCGTTCCCAGGGGACTGACACAGAGACCCAGAGGAACTCAGTTGAGCTGGTAGATAAGCCTGCTGTTCTACTAGATAAAGACTCTGATAGACGGCAGAGAGGAAGCTAGAGGGTGAGGTCACCGGTCCCATTATCTAACCTCTTTGACTCCCCCTATTGTTGCCCTGGGACCATTTTTATCTCTGAGCTGTAGATTCTTTGACACAAATAAAGAATGACGCCCTTTATCGTTCCAGTAGGGGTGCACAACAGCCCCCCCTCCTTCTACACCCTCATGCTTTCTTACTGGAAAAGAAAAGTAGGCTAAAACCCTTACATATATCTGCGGCGAGAAAGTGTGCAGAATGTCTAGGAGCGTGCTTCCGAATGGGTGCATATATGTGTGTAAAGACCAGGGCTTAGCTAGAGGTTAGCTAGAATGTATGACGGAGATCAGTCAAGCAGATGATAATGACCTCTGTGCCCCCAGAGTGCCCGCTCCATCCCCCCGCTGTGTAATTTACCTGCTAGTGTCTTATTGACTGTCTGTCATTATGGCCCCTGGCCATTGGAAACCACTGTCATAACTCAAACATTGTATTACTGTCACACAACCCATACAAGACCATTTGAAACCTCTGAAATCTCTAAAGCTGTCTTGGGTAGTTTGCCGGGTGTGCTGGAGGCCAGAATGTTCTCATGTGTTAATAGACTCTCACACCTCTTTCTATGTTGCTTCATACAATGTGCCTGGGTTTTTTTTGCATTATGCTTTCATATACTTTATTCACTCCAGAGCCATTTTAGAGCTAGGAGCTGCACCACTCTAAAAGGTAACAAGATCAGGCGACTTGCACATGTATTTTTCTTGAGAAGCGGGGGATGAAGGAGACTTAGGGAAAGATAGATGGAGGGAACTGAAGGAGAGGAGAGAGTGAGAGATAGTTAGAGAGAGGCAGTTTAGGCGGGAATGAGAAATTGAGACAAAGGGAGAGAGAGATAAAGAGAGAGAAGGGGAACCCCCCTGTTGCTTGTACCCGTTGAGCCTCAGAATGGATTCTGTCATAAAAAACTATTACCTTTACAAAAAAAAACGAATATGCCAGAGTAGGAAGCTATTATTTGCTGAAAGGAAAGCTCGGCCTACCCTCCCTCTGTAGTTAACCTGCTGATAATGGATTTCTTACAGTGACTTCTGGTGTTACAGTTTCATTAGTGTAGTAATCTGTGACTGTGACTCAACAACCATCATTATGTCCGAGCAGTGAAGCAAGGAATGATTTGATATTAACATTTTGAAACAATGTATACTGCAGATGACAGCACATTTTGTGTGCAATGTAGGAGTTGACTATATGCTTATGTCGGTGATATTTTAGTATAGCCTTCATTTTTTTGCACTGCAAACACTGTGCCTTCTGTTAAGCTTTTTTTAAACACTTGTCGCTCTCTTTTGTTTTGCTCCGCCCTGGTGCTGAGAGGGACTACTATTCCCATGCTCACTCTTAACGACTCCATCCATCATGGGCGATTTTATCTCCCTTAGAGATCCCTCATCTCTCAGTCTGTCTGGGGTGTAATGGTGGGAAGCACAGATGGATGTGAGGTGGGCAGGAGGAGACAGCTCCCAGTGGTCAAGCCCCCGGCTCAACCTGCCCCCTGTCCACTCTATACAAGTACCCCCGGAGGGACCCACCCCTACTGCTCCTGGATCTGTGGTCGTTTGTTTCCGTTTTTCTTCTTCGTCATTGTTGCTGTTTTCAGGAGGGTGACTGGCAGGTCAGGGGAAAGATTGTTGACATGCTTTTTAAAACAGCCGTTACCGGGTCTGGCAACCCGCCAGCCTTACCCTTTACCGATGACCAAGCATGTCAAAGTGGCTTGGATCCGCAGGCTATGTCCGAGCCATGGTCAATTATCTGGCCCCGATGTCCTTTAATTAGGAGATGTTGGCGCCATGGCGACCTATTAGACAGCCGCGTTAATGACTTTTGGGTTTGTTTGTGTTTGTTACCAGAACAGCTGTGGTACCATGCTGTGAACTAGTGTGCAAATACATTTGGAAATCTATGTAAGCAGAGATAAAAAAAAATTAATGAAACTTGGGAAAGTGTAAGGCCTGCAGCAGCTCAAAACTAATTTTCAAGTCAGTTATATTATTAATGCCAAGTTGCCGTGTACATTGACTTTTGGAGTTCATTGAGGTCCAGGGTTATTGCTGTACCGCTACTGAATGCTCTGTGATAATGCAGCAATCTTAACAAGAATATCCAAAACCCCCTCTTTACAATAGAGAAAACTTCATAAATGATTGATTAACAATCTGACTTTCCCCACTAAGCTGCCATTTTTCGGTTACTGAAACAAACTCTCTTAAAACTTATCTCGGCAACAGATGATGCAATGTTCCTGTATAAAATGTGTTCCATAGCATGTAAATAAAAATACATTATTTGATTGAAATATGCCAGGCTACTGTCACTTGAGTTACCTTTTGGCTCAGGTACCCAGGATAAGAATGGAGAAACTCTTGTATACTGTATCTAGAAGAATTTCCTGTCTCTGGAGTTGAGCTTCTGGTTGATAGATCCCCTCTGGGGACATCCAGGACAGCAGGATACTGTGTGGGAGAGACTGACAGCTCCCTCCATCTCACTGTAAGAGGAAATCATTGGGAACTCAGTTGAGCCGGAAATATGCAGCTCTGTCATTATGTCCAGTGAAGGCTGGGGTAATCATCCTCTTTCAGAGGAATCAATATGCCACAGTACCCGCCCGGTCTTACTTCTGCTGCCTGATATTAACCCACTATGAGGATGACCTGCGGCAGAAAATCACAAGTCACAGGTCAAAGCATGACACCAGCCCAGGGTTCTATGGCGTTGACCTATCTATCCATGTTTCTGAACCCGATGGGCATCCACTCTCTCAAAAATGTTGCCCCCTAAAAGGGATAGGGAATTGTGAAGACACAATATTGAAATAATATGTCATCCCTAGCTATGAATATAGCCTCGCAAAGCTTTCTGATGTGGTTTTAAGCAATTGGTTTTGTGTTGGTAATGTGGTCGATGTTGTTTTGGAGTGCAGTCCATGTGTGCTATCGATGGCTCTAATATCCCAGTGATACAGTAGACCCTGTTCCCCCTGGGGTTCCCCTACAGCTCTGTTAGCCTACGATGACTTCATGGGTCATCATTCTCTATGGAAGCAATCAATTGAGGCCTCTTTGGAAAAATAATAAAAAGCTTTTTGAAATAAACAGACAGTTTTTACAAAGAAGTAGCCCTGAGTTTAAATTGGAAAAAACTTGCTTTGTTAACATATCTGAGTCAAATTAGGACTTTGACAATATGAGTTGCCAAGGGAACCCAACTCATGGTGACTCAACGCAATTATGGAAAGACTGGCCTCATTACTGGCAGTGAGAGAAGTTGTGCTTCACCATCAGTTATACAGCCCTGAGGTGTGTCTTTTAGAAAGAGGATTTGTGCAAATCTTTTAACATTTCCCAGGACTGCCAGTGTGTATTCACCACCACACATTGAAAGGGAATGCAATTATTTGGATATGACCACATACAGTATATTATATGAAACATTAACTAAAACATTCACTTTCATCCACTCATGGTCATGCATCATCATTTTCCCCCCAGATTACAGTGTGCGTTGTGTCCTTCAGTCTAGCTAGATAATGTTCTTGTTTTAGGCTCACAAACAGGCAGGAACCACTTCCCTGGAGGTGAGAGATGACATGGTACATACCAAACACACTGAAAAGACCTGGGGGGTATTCCAGAAAGCAGGTTATGCAACATAACCGGGTAAGTTAACCCACCAGCTGATACACAATGTTGCAGCAACTTACTGGCAATGTTGCTACAACGCTGGGTGTCAGCTGGGGAGTTAACTTACCCGGGTATGTCACATGACCTGCTTTCTGGAATACCCCCCAGGACAGAGATGAAGCTTCCCCAGGAGCATCGTGGCCTCCTCTGCCTCATCTGTCTTCCTGTCCTCAGCAGTTTGCCAGCAGATTTACTACCTTGTTCTGTCCCGTTTGTTTGAACATTGGCCAGTTCATTTACCCACAATGCAATGCCAAAAGCGGGCATCGCTGCTTGGCTCCAGGCTCTGAAACAACTCGGGTCGATGATGACGTCCAAAGCGAACAAATATTATCCTGACAGTATTCTTTCAAAGTACGATGTGAGTAGAAGCATACATATACATATCAAAGGTGTCAAGGAGCATGTAAATATACAAAATCAGTATACATTTACTACTCTTCCAATTGTGTAGAAAATTATAAATATTATGAAAGTGTGTCAAGCTTTCATTTAATACATTGAAATTAGATTAAGTATAGTATTTTTCTGCTTGGGGTCACACAGGTGTCTGGGAGAGTTTTTCAGATGTTCTACCACGGTCAGGTGACAATGCTGGCACTAGCATTTTCCCTCTCAGGGTTTCACCTCAGCTGAATAGCTTTATAAACAAGAACTTAATGAACCTTAATACTAGGAATTAGCACTATTTTGTGTCGCAAAAAGGCTTGAGAACTGTCAATTGCAATACAATAAAATACTAATATATATGCATATGAAATAAACTCCACCACACATTTGGTGCTTGCTATTGTCTTATTACATTTGAATCAGTCTGTCTGCTTTGATAAAACATCACAAGAATCCTTACACAATTCCATGTATTTACTGGGGTCAAGAGACGTCATACGTCTGGTCCTTCTGGGAACAGTCAAACAAGTAATTGGATTTAAACCAGCTGCCACCCTGTATCACCCTTTTCACTGAGTCAAACCTGTTTCCCCAGCCCAGTCCACCCCACCACCCACCACTACATGCAATCAAGAGCTGAACATAGGAACTTTGACTGGGCCTTTGTCCAAACACAGTGTAATACAAAATTGATTTCCCCTCGACATAACCTCGGCCTGGCATGAAAACAGACGAGTAAATTTGGCGATTAATGTTGCGCAACAGATATTGTAAAGTGTTGGAGCAGACAATGCTGAACCACCAGGGCCATCAGGGCTGGGCAGCTATCATAATCAGGAGAGTCAGAGCCATGATGAACTACTTGCAATTATCAGACTTCTGTAGCCCATCCGTGGATCGCTTAACGTCCACACTCTGCTTATGATCGCCTAATGAATATTCATGGCGTCGCTCAGGATTGATTGAGGAACGATTGGGAATGATTGTAGGTGAAGGATTAATGGAAGTATTGCTTAAATGAAGCGTTCGTAATTGAAGAGGAAATTTGCTAAGTTGTTTGTGTCCTTTATAAATGACCAATAGAGCAATTAAAAGTTGGAACTTGTGTGATTGTTTTTTCTCGCAGTAGTCAGTCACTTCAACAGATTACATTTGTTGTTCATTATGTTTGAGGGAGTAAGGTGCCGGAAGATGGCATGGGTTTCTACTGGAGCTCTCATATTTACCATATGCCTGTGCTTGTGATGCTGTGTATCCACAAGGTGCTTTACATTTCCTCTTACTCCTCTGCCCTCAACCTCTACCCGTTCTTCTTCTTTCTGGTACTTTCTGTCTTTCCTCTCTCTCTCTCTCTCTCTCTCTCTCTCTCTCTCTCTCTCTCTCTCTCTCTCTCTCTCTCTCTCTCTCTCTCTCGCTCTCTCTCTCTTTGTCTCAAACACATACACAAACACAGTGCTTCTCTTCTATTACATATTTATGGTTATGACAATATGATTCGTTTTCGACACCTGGGACTGGCTTATGTGAATTACAGATAGACAGCACAGGCTTCTAGTCGTTTGGCTGTGAATTAATGTGCATTAACCCAGCTCTAAGAGGGCTCTCCATTTGGACTTTGTCATTCTGGCAAACAGAGGCAGCAACACATGTAGCTCTAGTGACAAACTATCTACCCTGACTACCTACTTTCAAACGTCACAGAAAAAAACAACAATTCAGATTACAATAGCCTATGATTTAAATGAAGAGCTCTCATTGAATCTGAACCATGATCAGTTTCCCACAGTAAATCTATACCATGCACATAATGCAACCCGTTTTGCTGCAGCTTTGATTGAAACAGACTGGCCCTGATCGATGTCACATGTGACCAACTGTGACAATGGTCCTTAAGGTCAGATGAGGTGGCACGTGTCTCAACAATTGGGAGGTACTGATGGCTTGTGATGCACTCACACTAATGACACTGCATCCAGTGGAGAGCTAATCTTGTGGGGTTAATACTTATTGACAAAAACAAAAGTTGACCATTGTGCCTGTGTTTGCTACGGATTGTCTACTGTATGTATTCATCGTCCAATTATTTAACATCAGAAAAGTAATTTGGGTAGTGCTACTACAAAGTAATTTTCATTTTTCACCTTGAAAGGCGAAATCTAATATGTGAAGTATTTTTTGACGTTGAATGCATCGCCGGCCAAGTAAATCTGAGGACTAACACTGTCTTTATTTATCCTACCTCTGCATCGTTTTATAGTGAGTTATACGAGCAATATGCTGGTTTATTGATCCCAGGGACAATTTCAATCGGCTCAATTATAGTGCCAGTGGGCGCGAAGCGGGGGTTAGCTTTTCTTTTCTTTTTTTCCATAGTCTGGAGAACACCCTCATACATCCTTGACATTTGGTTCTAGAAAGATATGTTAACCGAATATCAAGTTGAGGTACTTAAATCATTCTTGGCTCCAGTATGATGTACAACTGATTAGGATTGTTGGAGGAGCATCACTTGTTAAAGTTACTGCCAGTGCTCCCATGTTTTGGTTTTTGGAATTGAGAGTGTCTTTAAAGTGTTCAGTAGCCGTAAAATTATTGTCATTGCCTCCCAGTCCCACTAGGGCAGGTAGAACTCACCTGGCACAGTCGGCAGACAAATTGTCCACTCTGACGCCAAGAGCCTCAAAACCACTTCCAGAAATTAAATTTGTGTTTCTATTTGAGTTCAACTTCAGCCATGCCTTTCACCTTACCTTTCCAACTTGGCTTCCTACGAAATAACATGACCCTGTGAGCATTCCGCTGTGTCATTCAAGGGGGGTCAGATGGCTGAGCGGTTAGGGAGTCGGGCTAGTAATCAGAAGGTTGTTGGTTCGATTCCCGGCCATGCCAAATGACATTGTGTCCTTGGGCAAGGCACTTCACCCTACTTGCCTCGGGGGGAATGTCCCTGTACTTACTGTAAGTCGCTCTGGATAAGAGCGTCTGCTAAATGACTAAATGTCATTCACATTCTGGATTCAGCTGTCCTCCGTATGCAGTCTGCCCCACACTGTGTTTCCATGGAGAGAAGTTAAATGTCTTTTTTTTCCCCTAAGATAATTGGAGCGGGGAGCCTAGCAGGAAGGAATTTCTGCCTGTGTGCAGGCCTGACAAAGCTGACAACCAGGTTAACTTCTCCACAGAACTGAACTTGTGTGCTGGAAAAACTCCTGGGCCGACAGGTTCTTCTCTGACATTTCCACTGCATTCATCCGGAGCAACACGATCTCTCCTTGTCAGTCAAATGATGCATCCCAATTCGAGGTGCAAGATTTGAAATCCGTAGGCAATTCCAGAGGAAAGTTGATATGGAGCATGGATTGGCTTCCTAATGTATTCCACCCTCATACTTTTCTCTCTCTGTGTTGCTGATTGAGTTGAATCACAATGTTAACATGGAGCGGTAGCGTTAACGGTAGAACAAAAAATAAAAAGAACATATTAAAAACATGGGATCTATCCAATATACATTTCTTTCTCTCCACACATGATCCCACTCCCACACACAGAGAGAGAGAGAGAGAGAGAGAGAGAGAGAGAGAGAGGGAGAGGGAGAGGGAGAGAGAGAGAGAGAGAGAGAGAGAGAGAGAGAGAGAGAGAGAGAGAGAGAGAGAGAGAGAGAGAGAGAGAGTAAACAGCATCCTGCCACCACCCAGATGTTTGATTGACAGGATGGGTTATATGTTGTGGGCCTGGTGTAGATAGAGGTCCTGCTGGCTTCGGAGCTGATGAAGGGATGATTATGTACCCCTGCTGTTTCCCCTTTTGTCGTCCACCTGCCTAGCCCATCTCAACACCGAGGCTGGTTCATTTTACCCCAAGGCCAACAGCAATGGCTACCTGCAGCCAGATTAGGTTTTCTGCGGCTCGTTAAGGTCATTAGGGAGAATGTCATCTCTGGAGGGAGAAGAGTTTCCCCTCCACGTCACTCTGCCTGAAGCTAGGAGAGGACATGTCAGTTTAAAATGTGTCAAGCCATTGGAGTTTCTGTACATTCCACTGATAAATCTATATGGCAATATAAATGTTGAAATCTATACTAATCCACTCGGTGGACAGTATTTGTTCCATAATAAGTCATTCTGTCGCTGGAAGCTTATCCTTATGTTTCCTAACAGATTACTGTAAAATTATTTTCTGCTTTGTTTGGGGGCAGAAATAGGTAATTTGACGTCTAAGAGAATATAGATAGAACATTTCAAAAGAATAAGGCCCTCTTTGAGTACCAGTGTTAATCTATAACTCCACAGCAACTGTGTTCTCTGGAACCTGACAACATTATGTCTTCCTCTTTTCCATGTTCTTGGGCCTGATCCTGTGGGCTCCTGTCCTCCACAGGTAAGCCTTCAGTCCTTAAATGAACAGTAGCCTACTTGTGTGTTCTCTACTTGCCGCACAGGGGCCACCCGCTGCCTAAACAATTTAATGCAGCTTGTCAAGTTATGAAATTGGAATCCGCACATCCCACGGCATGAAACGTCCTGGCTTTGTTTTAAGGCTCTATATCACCAGCACGAAAGAAAGAACAACAGCTTTTCGTTGTTGCAATGATGATGTATTTTTATGACAATAGATGTAAAATACAGTAATGTGTGTGTGTGTGTGTGAGAGAGAGAGAGCTGCCTCTCTCCTGCTCTCTAGCTATCTTTCTGTCCGTCCATCTGTGTCATCTGTCTTACCTTCCCTCCCTATCCTCTCTTTCTCTTGCTATCTCTCTCTCCCCTTTTCTCTGTCACTCTCTCAGTTGATCTCCTCGTTCTCTCTTTCTATTTCAGTCTCTAACTCCTCTCTCTCTCTCACCCTCTCTCTCTTTCTCTTTCAGTAGCGTAAACCGTCCCCAGTGCAGTTTGTAATAATGAGCCAAGGACTGCAGTACAGAGCATCTTTCATCTGTGGTGCAACCGTGATTTATATCAATTCTGTCAGAATAGCTGTCCTTTTAGAAACCTGGATTCTGGCAAACCCCACAACCTCCATGGTTGCTGTTCTATCCTTAATAAGTCATGTTTAATCATTTTAAGTGTGATTATTACCACCAAGCCGTTGCACCTGAAGGAATGAGGGGTTAATGAATGCTCTTTGTTTAATAAGTATCAAGGTATATATATATATTTTTTTTGTATTCACCATCCATAAAATAGACCACCTGCTTGTCTTAAATCATGGAGATCTTAACTGCGCTACGATCAGAACGACCCTTTTACCCCTCTAAAACACAGGAGGTAGCTGAGCAGGGAGAAACAGCTGGCCACATGTTTGGGTTTCATACCAGATCCTTACTGTCTGGTTTGGAGTGCAGTCTTGGATGCATAAGTTTACCATGGCATTTCTATTGAGGTTATATATGTTTTCTAGTTATTTTGGATGTGTACACTTTGTCCATACTAGCAGGCTATGGTTTTAATGGCTGTGTTCTGGTTGTGTCTGCTTTACAACTGATTTCTTTAATTGAGAAACTGTTTGGTCCCAGCCATTCCCTAAAACCTTTTGCACAAAGGATCCTGTAGTAGTAATCCTGTCAGACAAGAGCTTTGATGTTTCCCTGGTGCAGAATGAGCGCTGATCGTCCATCCTGTCCCCAGCACTACGCAGCCTCTGCCTGGGCACCACGCAGCTTCTGCCTGGGCACCACGCAGCCTCGCCAGCATCAGCTGAGATTTCAGTAGTTTGCTGTGACTGAGGGTCCGAACGACTGGGGCGTTCAACATACCAGTGGGCGGTCCTATATGAAGGGAAACGCCACAAAAGCCAGACCTGTCACAACAGCACAAATTCATATTTTGTACTGTTGCCCTCACACACCTGTGAGCAGAGATAATGGGTGGCATTCAAAACCACTACTGCAGCATTGGAAATACTACATAACTAATGTAATTTGTTGCTTTGAAAGACCCATAGTTGGGAAAGATAAGAAGGCAACATTTTCATCAGTGTCCTGGAAAAACTAGCCTTTTTTCCAGTAAGCACAAACTGTCCTTATTTTATAGATGTTCTTCCATATCTCCATATAAAAGATGTTTAGGATGAATTTCTGGTCAGAAAATAGTCCAAAAGTCGGGACAACCTTCATCTTAGGCAGAATGAAAAAATAATCTTGCACAAAGATTTACCACAGGTGTAATCACAACCACCTTGAGAGAGCCAATGGCATGGGATCATTCCATTTAAGTCAGTTAGTAAAGAATGAAAAATTGCATCGTACAAGATGATTTATCATTGGGCCGTGAAGGAGGAGGAGAGGTCAAAGTTCACAGAGAATGAAAGATGGAGTCATAGGACTGGGTAGTGTTTGGCGCCCTTCGACCGTGCAACCATTCATTACTTTCAATTACTCAGAATTCTTCCAGTTAATCACATACAAATGGCACTGCCAGCTGCTGATTCTATCGAGGCACAACTTTATTTTGTTCTCTACTTTGAATGTAAATGTCTTTCTTCATAACTTGATGATGACATCTAGGGGTCTTTTAATTATTCTTTGGGCAGGGATGTGCCTGTGTTCCTGCATTTGTCATTACAAGCCCATAATTAACTAATGGAGTGTGTTTATACACAGGAACATGTCCGAGGTAGATATCTTGGTACAATTCAACCAGTCAAGTCTTTCCTCTGATCCCTACCTGTGTCTCTGTGTCGTTACCGTCACATGTCACACTCCATTCTCATCCTGGGGGGCAGTGCCCCTGGGGGTGGGGGGGGACTTGTATGGACCATGATGATTTTCACTGGTGAACAAGAATACGCAACACACCAAAGTGTCTGATAGAAGGCCCCATTCTGAGCCATGTGCTTGGTTGAGTATGCTCTAACAGTTTCTGGAAAGGGTATCTTGAATAATTCACAGTTCTGTGAGCATTCAGGATGTGTTGTATAGGCTTGTTTCTGTGCCCTGGTCTCACATGTTGTTGGTTTTCTCATAAAGGACATGGGGGTCCTAATCATCAGGGATTTGCAGCGGTGCTTACTCTCATTTCCCAGAATGCAACACATCCCGTGTTGAAGGAGAAAATTGCATGCGAGATTCATGTTTGGATCGAGGATCAGGTTGTGTTTGCCAAGTAAACACGCGGTGTAATCCACGTGAGGATGTTTGGAAGGTTGTCTTTTGAGGGTCACCTATGTCTCAGATGAGGGGAGTAAACCACGGAGGGACTCAGCAGAAGTTATTTGGGGGGGATTTGGAGCTGTTTCTATGTGGATTGGGGCATACTGTGACCTCAGGGCAGAATCACTCTAGTCTGGAGAGGGTCTGCTTAGGATTCTCCTCACACCGGAATAATCTTTTAATCCCGTTCAAATCTCAGTTTTACAGGAGTGGAATTACGCTGATGATTTAAATTATTTTGTTTACATTTCCAATGTTTACCCCTTAAGGCCATATTAACATGTATTCAAATACGATTGAAAATGTAATTGGGCATTACTTTACAAGTTCAAAGCGATTCAAGATGATGTACTTGCCAAAACACCAACTCGGGGAAAGTGCTTGCCCGTACAAGTAATTATGAAGCACCCTTGCAAAGCTGGTTGTATGGATCACTCTGTGAGTCTCCACTCTCTCTCTCCTTCCCTCCCAGCCCCGTTGAGAGGTCTTAGTGGCCCTGGTGTGCTCCTGAATTGGGTCTGCCTGTCAGCCTCCCTTACATAAGCCTTGGTGAGCCAGTGCTGGAGAGGAGAGGTTACGGCCAGACAGAGTTGCAGCCAGTCCCCTCCCACGCACTCTCTCTCAATCTCTCTCTCTCTCTTCTCTCTCTCTCTCATCTCTCTCTCTCTCTCTCTCTCCTCTCTCTCTCTCTCTCTCTCTCTCTCTCTCTCTCTCTCTCTCTCTCTCTCTCTCAATCTCTCAATCTCTCACTCTCTCACTCTCTCCCTCTCACACTCTCTCCCTTTCTCTCACATTCACTTTCTCTTTCTTTCTTTCTTCTCCCTCTCTCCCTCACGCTCACTTTTACTCTGCTCCCACACTCTCTTTAACGCTCATTCACGCTCACACACATACATAAACCTCTAGACCATCTTTAGGGCTAAGTATCCTGAGTATGCCTGTCACAGAGAGAGAAAGAGAGAGAGAGGAGAGAGAGGGAAAAAGAGAGAAAAGGTGAGAATGACAGAGAGGGAGAGTGGGAACTCCCATGGGGTAGTGTTCCCTCCAGCGACACCTCCCTTCACTCTGAGCCCTAAACATTAGCCCACTGGGGTTGTGACTGGTAGGAAAATACTCACTTAGCATCACCTTCTGATCCCCCAGCCTAAGATGCCCAGTGCTAACGGTGGATATTTCAAAAGTCAATTTCTTTCCGGGTTAACCTCAATGCCTAGCTCAACACTTGAGGCAAACAAGCTGAGTGTCAAACGCTCTCTTCAGGTAGAGATTTATTCTTGTCTCCCCCGCCTCCCCTCCCTGGGATTTATCACTAGTGTTTTTATTGACCAACAAGGACTTTCCCCTGTTGACACAGACCTAGCCTTCTATCATTTTTCCCATCCAATCTCTTAATCATCCTTCACAGTGGAGGTATAGCCAAAGTCCTTTTCTCCAGACAAGTGATACTGCTGATAAGAGGCCTTTGGACACCACATCGATCTGAGCGCATCGGGCCCGTTGGGGGAATTAGAATTTGTTGCGGTCTCTTTGTTTCCCTCGCACCGTCGCTCTATGTTTATTTCTCTCCCTTTCTATCCTTCTCTGTTTCTCTCTCTCTCTCTCTCTCTCTCTCTCTCTCTCTCTCTCTCTCTCTCTCTCTCTCTCTCTCTCTCTCTGTCTCTCTCTCACACAAACACTTCACACATGTTACTCTGACATACACTGTGTAACTGCGTACAGAGAGAGGAGAACTAGATGGATGGAGAGAGAAACATAGAGATACACAGCACACGTTGCTGTTGTGAGTCTTTTGATCAGGGGATAAATGAATCAGACGTCACGGATACAGTATGTCTCTCTGGAGCTGTGAATCACGGATCATTCTGTTAAACTCTGCAGTGACTTTCATTCGGACTCTACAAATGACTGCCTGGAGTCATTGTACTCAGGGTGAATCAGGATTCGTTATCCCGGTAGCTGAATTACTCAGTTTATAGTTTATAGGTTCTCACACTGCAGTGATTCGGGAGTCATTATGGCCTGACATATCTATTTCAAAACTAGATAAGAAAAAAATAAAATTGTCATTTCAGAGACATTCTATGAGCTCTTAAATTGATATTTTTTAGTGAGATAAGAGGGGGATGAGGGGGAATGATTTTGCTGTGCCGTTGAAAAATGACTTTCATCTAAATACACTTATCAGGTTTGGATAGGCTCCTGGTGAAAGGCAGCCAATGATTCAAAGATGTTTAACGACAGAGTTTTTGGAAAGTGAATAGAAAA
This sequence comes from Osmerus eperlanus, assembly GCF_963692335.1. NCBI lineage: Eukaryota > Metazoa > Chordata > Actinopteri > Osmeriformes > Osmeridae > Osmerus > Osmerus eperlanus. Next base: position 5,963,293 of record NC_085034.1, read on the forward strand.
TTGTTTCCCTCTAGCCATCAATATTATCCTCTGCCCTCTCTTTGCTAATTTGATGTTCTCATTTCTTATAATGGTGATCCTTTTTCGTAATTCAATTCCCATTCCAGCTCGTAATTCGTTAGAGAGAGTTTGCTTCAAGCTCTTTCCAAACAGTTCCCTGTATCATTAAAAGTAAACAATATCTCTGGCAAACTGGGGACTTATTGACTGGCCTTAGATGTCAAAGGTCATAATCTCGCCCCAGGCATGTGGGCATAGCCTAGATGGCAAAGGGCAAGCTCAAATCAATCTGTAAATAATATAGCTGCCTACTGTTCTGAAAGCAAAGCTAGGTTTCATGAGTTGTCATTGAGAATCCTCTTCTATAATAACATGTTTATGTGTATTATCCACCATGGGCAATAGAATAGCAAAAACCACCAATATAAAACTGCAACAAGTGAATGCATAAAACAGTAATAAGAATATCGGAAAGATCCTTCAGGTAAACGTATGGGTCTGGGTTTTGGGTCTCTGCCAAAGACTAGATCACACCAGCTGAGCTGTTCAGTACTAGAACACTGAGGCATGTAAAAGTGCTTTGCCATCATATAGATGTATGGCCCCTAGAACAGAGGAATCCCCCCCCCCTCCTCCCCCCATCAAAAACAAATAAACACATTCTAACTAATCTATCACCAGCAGAGAGTCTAGAGCATTCCCTCGTCGGCTGTGCCTCATGTCAGATGGAGTTACGATGCAGGGTTACCTCATGTGTCCACCATCAGTCCTTCAGCTGCAGTCTCCCCCCTGCTGCCCACCCGCCCGCCTGCCTTACATCACTCGCAGCCTTTATGAGCTGTCTCAGTGTCTGCTTCTCTTAATCTCAGCGCGGCTATTACGGGCAGACGCGTCTCTGGCAGGGGCTCAGGCTCAGGAGCAGACACTACAGCATAATCCTTTATGGGGAGATGGGGGTGACTGGTGCTGCAAGGAGAGAGAGAGAGAGGGAGAGAGAGAGAGGGAGAGGGAGGGAGAGAGAGATTGGAGAGAGAGAGAGAGAGGGAGAAGGAGAGAGGGAGAAGGAGAGAGGGAGGGTGAGAGAGAGAGAGATGGAGAGAGGGAGGAAAAGAGGGAGAGAGAGAGAGAGAGAGAGAGAGAGAGAGAGAGAGAGAGAGAGAGAGAGAGAGAGAGAGGAGAGAGAGAGAGAGAGAGAGGGGAGGGGAGATGGAGAGAGATGGAGAGAGAGAGAGGGGGGAGAGGGAGGGAGAGAGATGGAGAGAGGAGGAAGAGAGAGAGAGAGAGAGAGAGAGAGAGAGAGAGAGAGAGAGAGAGAGAGAGAGAGAGGAGAGAGAGAGAGAGAGAGAGAGAGAGAGAGAGAGTGAGAGGGAAATAAAGATGGAGAGAGAGAGTAATATAAAGGGAGAGGGAATGGGAGAGAGGTGGCAAGAGAAAGGGAAAGAGGGTGGGATGAGAGAGAGGGTGAAAGACATATTAGCTCTCTGTGAATCTTCTGACATTTTTCTGGATTTTTTGGGGGAAAAACACTTAATTTAGCTAAGTCAGCAATGTAGCTTTAGTCCTGCAACCCAACTTAACGACATTACGTTGAATGCCTTGCCTGCATTGAGATTGGTGTCATTCTGTTTTCAAAATCTTACTGCACTGCACATTTATTACAAGACAGCAAAATCTATTCAGGTAATGTTGCATTACTACTGCTTAAATATTCAAAACCAAGTACCAATACTGATCAGTAACATACTTTATTTTAACAGACGTAATTACACTTCCATGACAAATGAGGAAGATCAAGTTAAGGACTATAAAATCAAATGAATCTTTTTTTTGGTAAAACAATTGGAATACCAGAACAATAATGACATAATGACAGCTTAATAATGAGACCTCTTTGGCATTCAGATTATTCTGAAAGGCAGGCCAATGCTTTTAAAAACAATCAAGTAAATGCCAGAACAATAACTGCCCTTTGAAATATACTGTTTAACGGAATGTGTGAATATAGATAGGAAATAACCTACCCGTAAGAGCTGGTACTATATTTCAGATTGTCAAAGTTTAATAATTAGCTGGATTATCTGCCTCAGACAAATCATCTGTTACAGTTTTTTATTTGTCTTTTCTTTCCAGCAGCATCCAATGCAAACATAGCTCAGTAGCCCAGTCTGCCATCCAATCATCCAAATTCATTTTCTCAATATATCCAACTATGGGTAATAAAAGTCTGGTTTATTTCTAAGATACCAGGCCTATGCAAGCTAGTAGTACACGCATTGGAACTCCGTTCCTGTTCAATACAACCTGAAGATTGGCTTTTATTGGCCTTGTTGGAACACCAACAGACGTGATTCAATTTAAACAGTTTTCACCCACAACATTTAAAATGGATTGGGGGAGATCTCATGGTTGGGCAGCGAGGCGAACGCTTCTCTCTCTTCTCTCCCAGAGATTGTTTTGTTCCTGCTGCTGCTTCCAAGATGATTTGTTATCACAGTCCTCTTATTGCACACCTGCTCCTTAGTGGTTCATTATTTATATTAAATCAAATCCTGTGTAGATGTTTTTATCTGCTTAGCAGTATACACTGAATTAAATCTTGTATAGGCGCCACTGCCATAGTCGGTAAACAGTACATTCCTTATCTGGGGTTGTGTTCGGTGCAGGGTGGCATGCATGCTCATGTCACCCATTCATTTCCACAGCTGTGCCTCTCTTGAGGATAGACAGTACATACACACAGTGCAAATATGACTAACATTCAATGTGATGGGCGTAACATTTTCCAGAAGGTCGGTTTGAAACAGGAAAGGTGTGTTGTGCTGCTCTGACTCTGTGTCTCTCCTTCAGCCATAACCATGTGTAAGAATGAAGGGTTGTGGCAGGCTGTGTGCACCAGGGTGAACCAGACACTCACTGCTCTCCAACTGACCTCGCTCCTGGCTCCACAGATTGTCTTGAAGTGCAATCATCTGGACCCCAGATGTTCTGATGAGCCAGAGGTACAGCAGGGGAGACCGAGAGGGCGAGGTTCAGGCAAAGGGGGGGGGACTAGACGAGGAATGATCTGGAGAGAGAGAGAGTAACAGAGAAAGGCCGAGAGGTTGAGATTAAGGAAGGGGTAATCCCTGTGAACTGGGGTCAGACTGATTTGGTTATTGATCGGCGTCCCCTGCAGAGGTTTTCCTGTCGTGTATTCAGTGAGAAAATGGATGCCCCACATCGAACCCTGTGTTGTGGCAGCAAGATCCCTCACCTCTGATAGGCTCTCTGGATGACTGAGTAACAGTCAATGGCAGACGATACAGCCGACCAAACGGAATTACTGTCACGGCACATCAGAGCATTTTAAGTGATGCCCAACCCTAAAACAGCAACCAATCCTGTCTAAGCACACACGCCTTGAATTCTCTCTCTTCCCCTCTCTCTCTTTCTGTTTATTTCTCTCTCACACACGAACCTCCTCCCAACACACACACACCCATCCGTCAGTCAAATACAGATGTGCATCTCTCACTCCAAATTCCCCCTTCTTCACACACACATGCCCACATACACAGAGCCTATTGAGTGGACCAGTGAAGGGAGTAATTCAGAAACGGGTGGTGCATATTAGGCCTCCTTCCTACGGTCATGTGATGAAGACTCACCGTGGCTGTGTTCCAAAAGTGCTGATGTGGACTGCGGAGGCCCTAGTAATCTAGACACACTCCCTCTCCGGGGGAACGAGGGGGTTTCTCTCCCGGGCGTAGCTCTCTCTGTCTATAAACATTCTCCCTGTCAAGCACAGCAGCATAATTCACCTGGCAGCACACTCAGCATTATATAAGACGTCCCAGTGTTGTTACTGTAGGAATGTAAGCTGTGACCTTCTTTGCCTCGTGGTTCTCTAGTGTGTAAACCCTCAACAGCGTGCCAGAGTGAGACTGGCAGAAATCAACACAACGCCATACAGTGACGCGTTCAACAATTTATTCATGTATGTGTGTGTGTGCGTGCGTTTTTGCGGTGTCGCTAGCTCAACTAGTTGTTGGTCCTTGTTGTGAATGAGGCCACATCTTCAATTGACCTCCTTAGATTAACGGAGCTTGAACTATTTCTATTATTAACAAGTTCATTAATTGATTGGGTAATTGCATCAAGGCTACCTCAAATGAATGACACGCATGAGAACTTGCCAATCAGTTCAACATGACCAATGTTCCTGCTGCCATTAAGACATTCAATTCGATACTCGGGTTAAACGTTTTGACTTGAAAATGCTCTGATCTGCCCTGCTGAGTTAAACGTGTGCGGAATTGACGCGAAAAACCGGCAGCCATTTTTTCTGCACTTCTGCTAATCCTGTACATCTCCATGAGATGAATGCTAAGACTGAGATCATGTATCAATCTTTATGTCACGTCTATAACTCATCCAAACAGCAAAGCTTAAGGTTTCAAGATGGAAGAGTATGTGTCTGTCATGGGAGCTTGACTGAGTCTTGGTCACTGTCAAGCATTTGCCCAGCAACTCAGACACACTCAACACTGATTCTATTCAAAGGATTGAGAGCCAAGGGAATTTCTTGGAATGACTTGAAGGATGCTGGAGAGCCAGAATAATTGTTAACATAGGCAATGGTGAGGAACAGTGTTGTTTTTGTTCAATTGAGGTCAAGCATCGCAGTATTCCGTGGTAACAATAGTGTTTCAACTAGAGAGGGTACAATTTCTGGGGAAATTGTAGGGTGTGCTTGCTTGCGTCGGTTGGACAAGGGTCCGTTTTTGAATGACATTTTTACAACTGATATTTCTGTATATTTTATATAACAATGCATACTTATTATTTATAAAGATTACATAGATTTAAAAGCATTTTTTTGTTGCTGCTCATTTACAACTGAAAATACGAGTGAAGTGTAGAATGAAATAGATGTCTTCTCATTTCCCCTGCAAGAGGCAGCCTCATCGTTGAAACAAAACGAATAAATTGGGCAGACCGGTGTAAAAATGGACCTAATCTCTATGACTTAAACATCATTTTAAGTTTTTCCCTTCTCGTGATATTTTCATGCATTTAGCCTACTCATTGCATTCGTTCATTAATAAAGAACCCCCTTTGAAGATTATTCTACGACGTTGCCCGGCAGTAGAAGATGGAATCGCGATTCAAACAGTACCATCTGCTAACGGAAAATATGCCCCCCAAAACGTAAATAAGCTTGACATTTATTTAGTGGAAAATCGCTCATTCATAAAAAGCTCACTGGTAGCGATCATTGTCAGTAACAACGCAAAATGCGATATAGCCCTGTGTAGAGAAGCTGCCCCGGTAAATTGTACTACTACGGCACAGTACTAGACTACTGCTGTGTTCGTCTTGGTAGCGATTGCGTTGGTTGAATTGGATTTAACGTTCCGTTAATTATTTTCATGAACAGATTGACAACGTTTAGGCTGTGGCAATGAAGTTCAGGTTAGTAGTTAGATAGACTTTTGATTTAAGTAAGGGGAGTGCCGAACATGTTCTGTCGCCGTTTGACTTCCTAAACAGCTGTGTAGTGTAGATGTTTTTGTAGTGTGTCTCACGTAAGCTACAGCGTTGCAGTGAGCTACACTGGTTTGAAACCACAGGTAATGGTAATTTCACCAACAAATCGTTTACTTGTAATCTAATGTTATAATAAATCCTACAACGAAAATGTATATGTGAGGAATGTTTATTTTAACGATTGAAAACAGATACATCATAGACCACTGTAGTATGTGTTGCCCGGGCAACAGAAGCTAATGTCATGATGCTAATATTTCAGTGAAATAGTAGACTACCGTTTCCGAAAGTAGATGTGGGCTTACTTCCTTAATAATATCAGCTAATATTGTACATTACACATCACAATTGTGTGTCATATCACAAAGTAAAATGAGTAAATAGTTATCACCCTGGCCTCTTTGCTTGTGGCGTTCCTGCAGCTGCCTTGCAGTAAAGCTATAGTTAGCCTAGCTATCCCCCAAGTTAACAGATGCGAAACGAATGTTCTGCTACAGGTAGTCACGCGTGTTTTCGTGACGTTAGTGACGTAGTGACGTTAGTAACGTCAGTGACTGTGGCTAGCAAATTAGCCACCGTTAGCTTCACTTTTCGCCACAAAAACTTAACTTAAGCCCAAACCATGCAACGGAACGTAAACTCCAATAGAAGCAACGCAATCGCTACCAAGACGAACCTTTTGACACCGCCGTTGTGTATGTAGGCCAAATATTGACTGAGTTTTAGGGGGGCGAAAATAAATAATAAATAAATAAATAAATATATATGTGAGAGAACAAAGGTTGTGCTCTCGCCGAAGGCTTGAGCACACCCAATAAGTCATTTTTGACTCGTGGTTATGTATCATTTACATTCTATTAACACATTTGACCTGCGTTTGACCTCAGAACCGTATGTTTCCATTTACAACATCACTTACTTCACATTTACACACACTTTCCTTGATTCATTATCTTGAATACGGCCTACCTTGGCTTAACACTTGTTAAGTGTATTGTGTTCGGAGGGTCTGTAATATGGATGGATGAGAGACAGGCTTGGCTCCGTTGACCTGCATAGGCCGCGCTGTGTCATTCAGCTTTGTCCGCTAAGAATCACAGGTCACAGATAATAAAATCACTTGGCTACGAAAGGATTCTGTTTACAAAAGTATCTGATCTGGCTCCTTGAAGAAACAAGGCTGTTGCAACCTCCTGGCTTGGACAGCGCCGGATGACTCAGCATGGCTGTGTGTTTGCGTCGAGTGGAGCGGTCGTGTCCTCAGAACAGTGACGGCGCTTTCTTTTTGGCCCTGGAAGTATAGGTCCTCTCCAACTCCCATGTGTTTGCACTCAGGAACTTGGCTCGGATCCTCTCAAACGCCTTTTGTTGCAGAGGAGATGGTAGATTACGAGACAGATTCGGAGGCTTTCAAAGTGTCATTTCAGATTAGCTGAATTGAAATTTTGGAAACTTGGGAGCTAATAGTTCATGACCTCATATAGTGGGAAGCAGTGCATTTTGATCGTCTTGTGAGATTTCCATTAGATGTGAAGTGATCAGATATGACAACAGCAGGCCAGGGGAACATAACCTCTGGTTCTGCTGGACTGTAAATCCAGCCTTCACATAAGCATCAATGTGCAGTACTGTAGTTTCAGCATGATGTCTTTTCGTTAGGAAATGAGGCAGTTTAACCACATATTCCGTAAGGAAATCTTCACAGTAATGTCAGTACTTGAACTCACATACTTTCCACAGCAGTTTCTAAAGCCTGGATGAAAGGCAGGTGAATACCCTCTTCTCTTAAGTGTCATTTATTCCACTCAGAGTACAATGCTGCAATGCAAGTTGAACTCTAATTACATTTACGATGTCTTATGGATACTATTGTAACTGCAAAGTATGACTCAGTTCTTTGTCCTCAGAGCTGTCTTTGTCTCTCAATTATCATAACATGCAGTGGGAGTTAAGAACCAAGACCGCCGTGATAATGGATAGAACTGTATGGTCAAAACCCTTTCCCCCTGTTTAACATTCAAAAGAACACACTGCAATGTGTCTTCATGTTTAGTCTGGGAGGAGAGGTTTAGGATGGTCGTGTTCATTAGACGATTCTCGTGGTAATTAGAATAGCGCACTGCAATCATCATAAATCCAAGACATTTAATTGCTTTACCTAATCTGATCAATTGCTTACTAATCTGTATTGATGATGAGGGCATAAGGAGTGGGTTTTATCATTCTATTAGCATGACTCCCTCTCAGTTTTATTATCAATGGACTTTATGCAAATTGCCATGCTATCAGTGTCCAATTAAAGACTTACCATAACATTATAATTAGCCTTTTTTCACGCAAAAAAAGTACAAGTATAAAAGTGTACCCCACAAAGTTATTGTTCTTAGAAATTTACAGATTTTCTTTTTCCTCAAACGGTATTTGAATGCAGGCTAATCTCTTTTTACACTTCAGTCCCATAGACCATAGTAGAACTGTAGTGCCCAGGAATAAACAATGTGTGTAGCCAACCAGAACACGAGAAACTTTGCATGGATTTTTCATATCCCAAATATTCATATTTCAAAACTAAGCAAGTGCATCACAATTACAGGTCGGCTGAATTGATTACAGGGACCAGTAAAGGGACAAGGAGGCTCATACAGAACAAGTGCCTGTGAATGCTCCAGGGCATTCGCCAGTTTAACAGAAAAGCTTATTTAATGAGAAAGGCCTGTGTAGAAATTACAAAGGAGAGCGGAGAGGATCTTTTTGATTATAATAGGATGTGTCTCCCTGAGGGTGGCACAGGTTCTTTTATTCGTTTGGGTTTAGACCACCACGACCTAGCACACTGACAAATTGGATTAGCACAGCTGTGAGGGAATTAAAAAAACACACATAGCATGAATAATTGATTGATAAAACCAAGATGGCACCTTCCCTCTCGTACACAAATTAATTAATCTGGAGGTGCTTTATCTAGATATCTTAGATGAAAGAGTCACTGGATCAGATAAACCTTGGATCTTCTGCATCACCTCAACTCAATGCGCCAGTCCATCAACATACATAAACCTATATCTACAAAGCCACCTTTTTTGTTCACATAATTTAAATATAGTATTTTAATGAGCAATGCTTGTCTGTGTATCTACTTGCAAGCTTTACTGTTTTGCCTGACCAAGTTATCTAAGGACACAGTCAGGATACGAAGGGGCGAAGGGCAGGAAGGAGTAGACGTAGAAGAGAAAGACATTTCTGGAGAGAAGACTCACCCTTTTGACACAACTTGCTAGCGGCAGAATATGCACTATTCTAAATGAAATTTGTGTACATTTAAAGCTTGCAATATTTTTTAGTTGGAATGTGGTGCACGGCCTTTTGAAGGTTGGTGGATTAAATGGCTATTTTTGTCATCCTCAGGAGATGTTAGTGAGAGCAGGGAGGCCCTCAAATGCTACAATGTGCTAATTTAAAGGTCTTCTGAAGCTCCTATCTGCAAGTGCGTGTGTGCACAGAGGGAGAGAGAGAGGTTGATGAGAGAGTGTGTTGATTAATTGATAAGGCTGATCTTAAGAAGTCTTGTCTCCATTCTGGGAATTATGACACACCTTACAATAAAACTTATCCTCACTAGCATCATGCTTCCGAAAGATTAAAAGACTCGCCCATCTACACCTATCTGAACTGTTTTACATCAAAAACGCCTTTTTGCTTACGCCTCCTCTGTTAGCCTAATTTCCTCCCAGTAGACCGTCCTGCAGTTTTAATGTGTGCGTGTGTGTTCAGTTTCTGCGTGTGTATTTGTGTGTTTGGATGTGTGCGTGCAGTGTTTGTGTTCAGAATGCGTGTGTTTGTTCAGTGTATGTGTGTGTGTGTGTGCGAGGGCTGTATCACGTTTGTCTCAGTGGGTACTAAGTATCCCAGCACCGTTCAAGAAGCCAGGCTTGTAACCCCAGAGCTGCCGGCCGCTGCCCGCGGTGACGGCTTGAGGTGAATTGGGAGACAGCGCGGTCAGCTGAGGAGCGGCTTGGTGGGCGGCGGGGTGGAAGAGTAGCCACACCCCCAGAGCCTGCGGGGGTGGATCCTCCATCAGCCCAACTCCTTAACTCGTTGCACTTATGTAAGTGAGAGCCTCTCTGAACTGAGCCAAAGAGAGCAGGAGAGAAAGAAATACATGCTAAATATACTGTATACATAGAGAGATAGATGGATAGTCGGAGAGACAGTTAAGGGATATGTGTAAGACGGCCCTGGCTGCAAGTTCACAGTGTTGCAGAAGCAAGGTTAGGTCAGCTAAAAGAAAACCTAGAGTCATCATCTGGTAAATAATGCAGTGCTTTTGGCTCGCTGTGTGGATGTTTGGTTCACCTGGCATGGATGTGTTGAGGAGTACTTCCTCACATGTTTTTTAGTAAATGGCTTGTGTCACGTTGGCTATTCAAGCTATTCAAGGGAACATGGACTCATGAACCCACTTTGAAGCTAACGTAAATAAGCAAGGTTGTGATGACTAATAGCTCTTCTGGAAAGAGTGTCACCTGATGCAGGGACATCACAGATCTCCGGCATTTGGTGGGTCATCATTTGACTGAGCAAGAAAATGTCCTCTTCTAAGATCCTCTCCATTTGTCTCTTCGCCAGTCATCGGTTGGTTGTGACTCCCCAGGACCCATTTTCTGCTGGATCACTTTCTCTTCACAGCATTGAATCGAATTGGGATCCATTAGAAAGATTTGGGTTTTAATTTATAGCCTTTCATGTGCTATTCTTGGTCTCCGTTTGTGTGATTTGTGCGTTGGAAAGCAGCGAACGTTTAGCATAAATGAATTGCCGAGGTGAACGAGGAAGTTGTTCACTCTCAGCTATTGTGCACATTTGGTTGGTGTCATGAGTGGAAGTGGATTTAATGTTGAATTTTGTTGGGGGATATTGTAACCTACTTCATGTGTGTTCATGTGAAAAGCATCCAAATGCCCTGTTGGGCTTGGTTTGAGAGGGGTGACATTGAATTTTCCACAGAGGATAAGTGACAGGGACATTTTAGGCCGGATAGGGGGTAACTGTCATTTACATTTCATTTACATTCAGATCAAGGTTGTTTTGTAAAATATGAATTGGTCGGTGATGAGTTTGACAGGAAGTGGAAAGGGATCTTTCCTGTCCGAAACGTCGTCAAACCCACACCCAAATACTATAATTGTAAATCGTTCTGCCCATTTATGCACATTTTCTTCCTGGTGAATTTATAAGGGCCTGAGTTGACTGATGGATAGAGAGTGTCATGCTGACCTTCATTTAGAAGATGGAGACAATAAACACACAGTGAAATGGTAAGGATCCACTTAATCATCTGTACTCAGCTGCTGAATCCTCTCTCAAATAAGCCACTGAACTGTTTTATTTAAGTTAAAAAGGCTTTGACAGTCAAAGCTCACAGAAATTCTGGAAAATCCACTATGGCCAGCACAACTAAATAAGTAGCTTCAGTATTCCTGTCTTTGTGATAAAAGTTATTATTTAGATCCTCAATTTGAAGGTAAATGTTGAAGGGCAAATGTTAATGTTAAAAAAATATGAATTATCATCTTTCTATGGACTTACTGTGAGTCTTTCAATCCTGCAACAAACATGTAAAGCCTTGGATCGGTTATGGCTCTCACTTCCTGCTTAAAAGCAAGTTTTTTCTTGTTCCCCCAGTGATATTGAGCATGTTTGTACATTATAATTACAAAAAAGAAAAAGCGAAAGAGTGAGAGAAAAGTGGAGTGGAAATTAAAAGAGAGCAGCTTCATGGTACATATTTATCAGTATTCCCAAACACATGTCTTTGCCAGAGTTCTTCTAATAACTCTGTGACTGATGACCCATGGTTACAACAGAGGCCTTTTTTCCACAAATCCAACAAAGGATTATGTGAAGGCAAAGAACTGAGCGAAACATAGGAACAATTGGCTGGTTTTCAGTCAAATGCTTTTTACTAAATGAGTGATGCATCCTCACAGTCAAAGAGAAAGGAATGCACAGTAGGAGAGCTGTAATGGAGCACTCAGCTGGGGAGCCAGCCCTACCTCTGCAACCATATCCTCAGAGAGACGGACACAAAAGCCTGGACTGAGAAATATGGGCGTTTTGGAGAAGCTGAGAGGGAGAGATTATCCTCCATTGTTGCTTTCTGTTCTTCTAAAACCGTCCCTGTCTTACTTTGATTCTGAATCATTCCATCCACACATCCTCATTACAATTTGAGAATAAAAAACAGGTAACCGAAAAGAAGTCAGTAATTTCCTTGTGTTATTCGTACAAGGGCAGAGTAGTGTGTTTATACAGGCTGGACGTCTGACTGTACAGTACAGTCCTGTAGTCTGCTTCCACCCCCTCTGCCATGGGGACTCTTTAATAGAAGTCACAAAGACATAATTGACTCTGACTAGTAAAATCTGAGCTCATTAAGGAATTTCAGTCCCTTAAAATAGGTCACAGGATTTCCATGCATTCCTGTGGACTCAGTTTACACTGGAACCACAGTCGAAGAGCTTTAGCAGGAACAGTATCTTGATCAGAAAACAATGTCAGCGTTGATTAGCTTGACTGACGGACGGATGGTGCTCAGGGAGTGATGAGAAGTGAGCTTTTGGGTTTAGGCCCACTTCCACCTCTGAGGGACGCAGTGAGCTGATCAATCCGTCATCTGATGGAAGAGCGTCTAGACAGGAAGTGAGGAACCCACCGGTGCTGGCGAGAGCCTCTGGCCACCCTGATGGTCACCAACTGTGGAGCACATTCAGTATTTGACGTAGACAAAAAAGACAGGCTTGCTCGTCCACGACCAAGTGACAAAACTAGGAATGGACATTCCCTTGTGGAAGAGTACTTATGCAATCTCATCTTCCACATTTACATGACATACATGTTATTCCTGAAGCAGAAGCTTTCACCCAGAGTGACATACAAACAGTGCGTGATTAGAGAAAGTACGAAGATCCGAAGTGCATCGTCCAGTATTTTGGTGGTCAGAGTTTCTCATGACAGTAGAACACTGTATACTCTACTAGAAGTCTCACCAGGATCTGTCTGGGCTGAGTCCTTGGGGATCAGGGCACTTGTTGGTTCATTTGCATGGCAGGGGGCTATGTTGCGTGTCGTGATTTGTCTGCAGGAAAGACGGTTTTACAGTACACTGGTGTGAAACCGAGATAGAGAACAGATGGGTTTGGGGATGTTCCTCCTGGAGTGCTGATGGATGCTTGTGATGACATACTTTATGCAAACTAGAGTTACAGTATATGTACAGTTATATGCATTATGCATCTGCCTTGGTTGTTTGTTGGAATAGTACCACACTGAACAATATTAGCTTCCGCTCGTATGCTTCAAATGGCATGTGTATGCATTATGCATGGGTAGGTAGGTAGGCAAATGTAACACCTGTAAATTGCTTTGTGAAGTTGTTTGTTAGATTGTGTGATTTTTCAGCTCTCCTGACACACACAAAAGGAGTATTTCACACAATACCCAGTCACTCAAAATCGAAAAGCTCTCCCAAGTGTTTGTGTCTGCGTGTGTGTGTGTGTGTTTGTGTGTGTTTGTTTCTCCACGAGTGTGTGTTCCTCTCTCCCTCATGTCACACTACAGAGGCGGTGTTATGGTACCCATAGTGTCCCACAATGCCACACCACCGCATGTGCGAGGTAACCAGGCAACAGCCCTGGCCTTGTGCAGTGAGAAAGAGAAGAGGTATTCTAGAAGAATCTGTGCCAGACACTCTGGGATCTCCCCGTTGATGGGATTTCCTACTTCTGATTTCCGTTATAAATCTATTTTGATATCACAGCGTGCTGTTTCACGCCTGCCCTCATCTCCCACCACTGTAGGAGTTAGGCTGCCTGCCATATGGTTGGGGAAGGAGAGTGGGAGAGTGGGCACAGGCAAAATTATTTAGGGAGTTTCCATCTGTAAATTGGGCCATGAACACATGTGGGTTAGGAATTCACAGAAATGGCTTTTTTCGACCTTTTAGACGCATGCCTTTCTGTGTGTTATACATGTATGAGCAGGTAGGTTGTTGTAAGAACTAGTTACTAAATAGAGTGACGGTCTGATTGTGTAATTGTTCAGCTCCCTGGACCCTAATAAAGGGATTACACACAATACCATAGACTCAGACAAACGCCCTAGAGTAGTACAGCTGTGTGTGGGGGTCTGTTCTGTGTGTGGGTGTTTGATTACCAAAACATTGCAGCAGCAGTGCAGCAAGGGTGGAGCAGAAACAACAATCTAATCTAAACTATGGAACAGATGAGGAACCTTACGTCACAATGCCCTGTTCTGATTGGGTTTTCTCTTTGCCAATTTTGGGATTCCATGCATCACTGCCGACACACCTGCTTCTTAGCAGATATGTTCTGCTGCTTCAGTGTTGTAATTTTCTCATTTCCCAAAGTCCACAGTTGTGAGAAGCACAGTGTCAGTATGGCGTTTCAGTGTTTGCCGAAAAGCCGTCACCCAATGCAGTTCATATACATTCAGGGAGCTGTCATATTTGATTTCTTGATATTAACAGATTGTACTCGTTTTCAGCTGGGCCCTAGCATCTCCATGGCAACAATCCCAGGTAGTTAAGTAACCTCAGGGTGTTGCTGTGACAGCACCATTTCATGTCACCCCTTCATTAATGATTGACAGCTGAGGTCAGTGGTGATGAGCCCGGCCTGCCCGCTCGAGGCTGGGACCGACACCCACTCTGCCCAGCCCTCACCATGGCTCCTGGGTGGTGCGCCGGTGACAGTGAGTGGCAGGATGAGGAATGGGCAGGCCTGAATCTCTGGCCCTCACCCTGCACACACCCCCATTCTTCACCCTCTCACACTCTCCCTCGCCTCTGCCTTCACCCTCCCCCTTAGCGCCCCCTCCCACCCATACCACCACCACCACCACCTTCTTCCAGTCAGCACTCCGTGTCACCATCTGGTCCCAGAGACAATGCCAACTCGCTGGGTTGATTTCTCCCTCCTCACTGCATGACCCATCACTCTGGTGGAGCTGTGGAGCAAAAACAAGAGAGCTGTAAAGAACTCAAAGCTGACAGACTACGAACACAGAAGGCATATTGCTGCCTCTGCTGTGCTACTGATATGTGGAAATGTAAACTGCACTCTCTGAATAACACAATACAACACTCTCTGAGGGGGATACATTTTTGTAGTGTCTAACTTCTGTTCTGATAAATCACTTTGAGTGTGAGACACAAAGTTGAAAATTGCTTTTTTGCAGCTTTTGGATGTACATTTTAGGTTTTACAATGACATTTTATCCATTTACCAGATGCTTTTAACCAAAGTGACATACAAAATAGTGTATTTCCATAGTAAACACAGCATGCAATCCATTATCTGTTCTCAGTGCTCAGTTCTGAGAGTATTTCGTTGGTAAGTAATTTCCACGGAACTGTCTGTATTTTTACATGATCTTTTGTTCAGCAACACTTATATTCTGCTTCCACACAAATCAAATCAAATCAAATTTATTTGTATAGCCCTTTTTACACACAAGCATGTCACAGAGGGCTTCACATATGCCCATAGAACTGCCCCTCAACCAACCTAAACCCTCAAGGGTTTAGGTTAAGAGGTGTAGCTTATCTAGAGGCACTATAAGGGTCTTCTTAACCTCTCTCCTTACCTCTCCTTCTCCCAATCTTGCTCTTGCTAGGCTGGCGCATGTAGTTGTCAATCACACCTCACTTTAGTGGCACACACATGCTGAGTGTGAGTGGCTGTTCATCTCTGTGAGTGGATGAGCTCCGAGCTGGGTTTAAAGTTCATCGAACATTCGGAAACAAATGCTGTTAATTCTTCTGAAAGGGCTGGATTACTCATGACACACGCTGCTTAAGAACAGATGCTTAAGAACAGATGCTTTTCTCAGTACGCAGTTCAAAGGTCAGGAGTTTCAAACTGTGTAGCCTCAGCTATTACATATACGTAATATATCTATTTTAATGCATATATTTGAGAGCAACACATGGGGGAATTGCAGAGGTTTATGAAGACCTACTCAGACAGAAAACTAGTCCTCATTAGCGAGAAAAATGTTGTACAAGAGAAAATCTTACTGTGCAGCTACTTACTGCGTATTCCTTAGAAACCACTCTCTCAAAATCATGCACACAGCACCTGCCAGGAGGGTTTATGCTAAAGTAAGAGCCGAGAAAAGATTTTAGGAGACGAAATTTGAACCGTGAGTGCGCAGGGGAGAGCTGCTGTTGAGGAGCATCAGGTAGTATTGGGTGTAGATCCTGTCCTCCTATCCTGCTCTCCAGCCAGCCAGGCCTCGCCCTGCCAGCCTCCCTGACACTAAGCTGCCTCACGTCGGCTTCCCCGGCTCCTGTCTCGGCTTCATCTCCTCCCAGGAAGACTAGGGAGCCGCGCGCCAATAACGCTCTCGTCAACGTCGCAAAGTCGCTCAAGGGCAACCGAAATGGTGTACCGATTTCAAAGCAGGATCTCTAGCCACAGATCTTCCCACCCCTCCCTTCTCTCTATCCCACATAACATGCTAATCTGGCATGTGAGACATGATGCAGACAAGGCTATATTTACCAGATTCATTCATACACACACACACACACACACAAACACCCTCTCTCTAAAGAGGAGACAGGCCTGTCAAATGCAGGAATAATAAACAAGAGGTCAGAGGTGAGCTCCTGAGGCTGTAGGCTGACTCTGGTCTCTCCCAGCTCTCACAACTGATGAGACGGAGAGAGGAAATGAGAGACGGGGAGAGCGGCTGCACGTGGAGAAGCTCGTATCTCAAGACACCTCTAATAAAGGGAGAACATGAGGAGATAAATTGAAACGGTGTGTGGATGGTTTGTAGGGGTTCATTCTGAAATCACCTTTTGGACATTGACGAATAGGTTCCAATTAAGGCCCCATTGAGATGTAGCATTGCTTAATAAGCTTTGAATACTTTGTATTGTAGCTGATATATTGGCTTAGCATTTGCTCCTTCTCCTACCTCACTTAAAAGCAAAGCACATACTTGCCTTTTACAGTAATTTTATTCTTCTCTTTTGCTCATTAGTCCATTTTATCTGTTTGGAGCTTAGTGAGTTACTCTACCATTGAGTTTAATGGAGTATACCCAGACAGAACTTTAGTCTGAAACTGTTAGTAATCTAATCTCTCTTCCAAAGTAGGTTTAGTGTAATGGCAGACCACACTTATACCTTAGTGGAATATGAGCCATCACCGTTTGGTTGTGGTTGGGAAGAGAAACTCATCTGTGGCACGCAGACACTGAAAATGGCAGTTGTCACACCTTCAGGGTGGTTTTGAAGTTGTAGTGTATTTTTTGTATGTGTGTGTGTATGTCTGTGCTTGTGTCTGTGTGTATGTGTGTGTTTACGTGTGTGAGTGTGTGTGAAAGACGTGATAAAACCTGTGACAACACCTCATAAGTTGACTCCTTTCCTAGTGTGGAGCGCTGCACTGTCAGCCAGAGACAGTAATAATTACAACTTCTGGTGGTTTCACATTCACACATTAAAAAGAGACATGTCTACACTTGTTGTTACCACAGACAAAAGCTGAAAACTTAGTAACATAATGTAACTATTCCCAAAAATATCAACAGATATATGTCATCATTTCACTGGCTTTGAAGTTAGTCTCTGTTTGAGGGTGTAAAAAGAGGCTGATGATATACGTATATGTTCTTGTCTCATTCACACTCTTCGTTTCCAAGCTCACTTGTCATTTTAATATGCTGAGTGCCTTCCCCTGAGTCCTGTCATCAGCCCAGACTTGAGGGCTGCATTATGTCTCCAATCTGTGCTTCAGAATGAACTGGGCTCTGTGTGTGTGTGTGTGTGTGTGTGTGTTTGTGTGTGTGTGTGTGTGTGTGTGTGTGTGTGTGTGTGTGTGTGTGTGTGGTGTGTGTGGGTGTGTGTGTGTGTGTGTGCGTGTCTGTGTGTCTGTGTTTGCACACATGTGCTCTATTCATTTATGAACAGATTTGTTCATACGCCATATGCTCATTATATTAAACATGCCACAGCCATTTGCCGGACAGCGGCATGCAGTAAGAATCGCCACTGGGGCACATGGGTAAACAAACCATGGCCGCCATCTTGTGCGCTAGTCTCCACCGGCGTGTTCCTGGCAGCGCGTCCTTGTTCCGCCGACATATGGCGGCCATCTGGGCAGGCCCAGGGATGTCGGAACACTGTGATTGGGCCGCGTTCAGGGGGCTATGGATCGTATTAACCCTTCAGAGACTCTTTTCGGAAGGGGAGAGTGGAAGGAGGGAGAGAGGAGGGGGTCCGGACTGGCTCCTGCTCGACAGCCTTGGAATGCCTGTGTGAAATAACCTGCTTTTACTTTGGAAACACACACACACATATGTATTATTAAAACCACACACTGCCACTCAGTGAAAGTATACACCGTATGAAAAAATACACAAACCCATATTTTCAAATTCAAACACATTCACACCAAACATATGCACCCTATGTTAATCCCCCCCACCCACACAAATACACACACACAACACATTGACATACACACACACACACACACACACAGAAACAGCATTGATTGTAGTATAATCGGAATTGATTAAAGTCACATTTTGGCCTTTAAACTACAGCAGCAGTTTATTGTGGATACTACTATTGCTTTTATGCCATACATTTTTAATGAGCTCTAATTTGACTCTGGCCTCTGAAATGTCCCCAATATGTTCAGGGTGTCATTGTGTTGAAACAACCATCTCTCCCCTCAGGATAGAATCTGTTGCCACTAAACAGAGGCAGTAGAGAAACATCATAATCTCTAGCCTACAGGGCCAGTCAATATTTGGACACTATTCATTGTGTATTCCATGCTGGTGTTTATCACTACAAACCAGTAGGGACTGTGGGTCAATTTCCGCTGCCGGAAAAGAGGAGAGAAGCCAGGGGAAGTCGTGAGCTGTGTGTCTGGAGGAAGAAAAGAAAAGCTGGATTTCTTCCTCCCAACTCTCTCGTCTCACCTTGACAATACCCACTGCCTGTGGATCTCCCTTCCTCCCATCTCAATTGGGATCTCTGTTGTTCTGCTAAATCCTAATAGATCCCTCTGTCACTTTTGATCTCTGCTCATCGCTCTCTTGCATCCTCTACCCCTCCAACACTCCCACTCTCTCTTTATATTCCTCTCTCTGTTATTGCTTTGGTTATATCTTGGTAACCCACACTCTCACTGTCCTCGTCAGACCTGTGTCAGGAGGAACAGATATAACCCTGTCCTGCCCAGGGCTGCGGTCAGAGCAGTGAATCCTCACACACCTAACAACCTCTCCTGACTGGCCCCCCTTTCTTGGCCCAAGGGTCTGTGACATCGCTGCTTGGCAACTTCACCCCCCCCCCCCCCCCCAATAGAGGTTAGAGAAGATTAAAGTCTCATTAATCTTTTCATTTTCTGATGCATGCACATATACTGGACTTGTGGCCAAAATGTATTCCACGTGGGCCGATGTATATTCACCCCATGTGAATGTATTATTATGTACCAAAAAATCCATGGATTCTGCCCTACTGTGGCTGTCAGCATCTCTGTGGAGCCTCGCACTATCTTGGAGAGCTCGTCTGTGAGAGAAAAACAAACTAAACCCAAGGCTGTTGGCTTTTGCGAGGTAACTCTCCAACTGACAGCCCAGGAAGAGAGCTTCGGGAAGAAAAAAAAACAGTGTGTATTTGTGTGTGTGAGAGTACCTTTGTTTTCTTTGCATGTGTCTGCACTCTGCCTACAGGTGTGTCGGTGAGTATCGGTGTGCATGCATGCATGCATGCGTGTCCATATGTGTGCAGGAAATGTTTACTGTATGCCCTTCAATGTTCACCACACACTGACCTTCCATGTCACTGGCTTTGTAATGGTCTCCCTCCTCCCTGCTCATCAGACTGTTTGTGTTGCTGCTTGTTGCATTATTATCCCTTCTCAGCCTGTCGCCCTGAGAGATCATGATGAGTCAGAAGACTCCAGCTCCGGGGAGAGCTCAGAGAGAAGGCATATCCCCCTGCACCAGACTGCACCTCCTCAGAGAAGAGTGTATTTATAAAGACGAATACAGCTCCAGTTTTTATGACAAGGCTATTTGCATATACGTCTCTACACAGACAGTTAGACAGGCTGATATGCAGACAGAAACAGATACGCAGACTCAAGCACACACACAAGTGCCTGCTATCCATCTGGCTTGGTATTGTTATTGTTGATGCCGCGCATAATATTAATGTGTTTCTCAATTAATGCTAATTATCTCCAGGGTTATTAGACAGACTCTCATGTTCTACAAAAGAGAGGTAGATGACTTAGACTTAAACAGGTTGGAAGACAACACGTTCGACATTTTATACCCACAAATCAAGAGATATATCTTATGTGATCCATAGAATAGATATATTTACAGTATATTCCTTTTACTGTTAAAGTAAATACAAATACACTCATTACGGAACACAAGCTAGACACTGTCGCACAGAGAGGGCCCGCGCGCGGGCTTGCGGTTGTCATGGTGAACAAGACCGCTATGTGAAGGAGGTGTGATGGAACATCATGTGGGCGCAGGAGGCAAAGTGAGGCCCGGTAACGCGTCAAGTTATGCGTCGCCACACGTATACGTGACTGACTGCATCCCACACAGCACAGGATTGCTGCCTATAGTCTTTTGAGCATTAGGTTGAACCAAGCTTAATGCAGGTTCATTGTGGATACTATTTGAATGTTGTTTTATGACAGTTGCTGGAGTTTTGATGGCCGTGTGGCCATCGAACAGAATATCTGATCCTATGATGGAAACCCCTTGAGGGTTTAGGTTGGTTGAGGGGCAGTTCTATGGGCGTATGTGAAGCCCTCTGTGACATGCTTGCATGTAAAAAGGGCTATACAAATACATTTTGATTTGATTTGATTTGATGGACGCACACCTCTCCAAACCAAAGTTTTGATGGTGAATGGGTTATTGCATCTTGAGTTCTGGATGGTTTCTTAGTGGGAGGTGTAATTAGCAGGCTGGAATGCGTCCAACTAATCAGATTGAAACTGTACTTCTACATCAAACAACTCACTGTTTGAGGAACATGGAGTTCCTGCAGGCTCCAGCAGGGATATTATTCCTGAAGTACAATGTTGCCTATCTGAATATGCAAACGGTGCCACTCTGAGAAAGTTTCCAAAGTGGGTTGGAGAGAGGAGGGACAGGAAGGTGGTATGTAAAAAGTTTTACTCTCTTTTGATGGGACTGAAAAGCAGGCAGATGACTCCTTCCTCTCAGTCCATGGCAGACTTGCGAACGCGGCAGAATCAACCCCAAAGTAAACAAATCGCCATGTATCTGCATTACACCAACTGATACATGTGTTAGTGATGGTTTATTTATGAAGAGGAGCTCTTCATCTTGAACAGGTTTTTTTTTTCCTGCAGAGTGAAGGAACTTCCTTCTAGGATCGAGTTGAAATGTAAAAGCAAGAAAAGCCCCTCATTCAAGAGAAAATTAATGTGTTCGTTTGAATGCCAATGCCTAAACTATAATCACAGACAGGAGTTATTTTCGAAACTGCAGTGGGTGTGTCAGGATGCAGATTGAGTTTAGAATGCACACTTAATGTGATGGACCAATAGAATGTTAACAACGGTTGTTTTTCTGCAGTGCTCATTCCTTTAGACCTTGCCTCAATGCTCACAGAGGACAACAAAGGTACCTGCTAATACTATGTCTCTCCCATCCCAACCAATAGCCTCTGCAGTATCTCTGCAGGATTTTGGAGGTCGAGGAGAAAGCCTTCTACACGAAAGCTAGTCAAATGTGTTCAGATGGGCTAACAGTCGAGTGCTCACCAAAGGTAACCCAGTGAGGCCACCAATTTACTTTTAAAGCCAGTTGCCTTGCGAGTGAGTTCTCTAACCTTTCCCTTAGTGAGCTTAGAGAGAAGGTCTGGATATAAAAGGGATCTTGTAAAGCTTCAGAGTGAGGCTAGTAGAGGCTCACTCTAGGAAAAGAGCCTGAATCCAAGATGTGCAGTAAGCAAATTTACTTGCCGCTATCGGTGATTCAGCTAATTGATTTAGCCATTTTACCTACAACTAATTGTCAATCACGCTCTGTTCACTCAGAATTGATCATCAGACTTATTTTGTTCAGTCATTCTATCCAAACAATTGAATATGCTGAAATACAACAACTTGAATGTGTTACTTCTATAATAAGTTTTATTCTAAAACAACTCTCAAAAGATAATTATGAGCCTGTGTTTCAGCTCCTAGTGTAACAGTTGAAGTTTCATGTACTGGCGCATGGTTACAGTAGAAATGTTTTCAGCTCAGCCAATCACACTGCCGTTGGGCAGCTCTTGGCTGTTGCCATGGTGACCACCTGTTAATATTCTGGTTGAGTTTTCCCCTGACAAGAGAGAGCACGCTACCCGGTACAGAGAAATCGATTGGACATTCCACCAGCAAATAAGGAGCTCTGTATTGCAGTGATGGTTAGAGAGAGAGAGAGAGAGAGAGAGAGAGAGAAAGAGAGAGAGAGAGAGAGAGAGAGAGAGAGAGAGAGAGAGCCTTGCTTCTGCTTGAGACACACTGCTGTCCTTTAAGAGGCCACCTGAATGTTCTTGACTTCATCGTGAAGGTCATTGAAGGCATTGTGTTCAAACACTTGCTTCTAACTGTGACATCTCCTCTGTCACACCACTGTGATGGATCTAATGGTTTTCAGTGGAAGTGGTTCATGTTCTGCCAGTTAGGAAGGAATGATTTCCTGTAACGGTGCATGAACTCTGCATGCGTAGCTTATTGACTGCATCTAAAAGACAGACCTATTCAACCTTGTGTTTAGCGGAGAGATATTTAGAATTGTGTGTGAGATGGGTGAGTAGAAGAAGTCTAGGACTCACATCCCATCATGCAACATACTTGATCTCACACAGGAGAGGGAAATTCTATTTCCTCTTTCTGTTTCTTTTTCATTATTTATTTGAAGAGAGAGAAAACGATTTCAAATTGCTCCAAGCCAGACAAACAGAAATGGGACCATGTAATGAGGATACAAAGTTGGGTCTAAAACACACACAAACAATCCTACTGCTCAGCTCTGCATAATTAAGGGGATTAAAAGCAGAAACGAATGAACTAACATTAGTTGTTTATCGTTTGAATAAACTCTGAATAATTGTGTTTTTATGCAGACATCTGTTTTTTGTGTTTGTCCCATATATTTTCTCTCCATCTCTCTTGGAAGCTTCCTGATTATGTTAATCAATGGTGACGCAGCAGTTGTGTCTCTCTCCACCAACAAAACATCAGTAGTTGCCATGACTAACGCAAGGTCAGCAACACCCACAAATGGGTGAAAGCCTGGAGTGTGTCCAGTGATCAGACATGTGTATAGTTACTCCAGTTCCACAACTTTTCCATTTCCAAACTCCTGTGAACTGTAAATTGGTCTCCTCTGTCGTTTATAAATAGGAAAGGAGGAGTTTTGGACATCAGGAAAAAAAAAATCTTTCAACCTGTATGTTATCTCGTGTTACATTGGGATGTTTAGATGACGAACACAGCACTCTGGCTGAGTTTGAGTGCTTTTTCCAGAGTTGTACCTTCACTTAAAGGTCAGGAAGCAAGTCATTCTTTTCTTAGATGATTCATGTTCTGTATCCCCTCAGGACGGACGAATCTCCTGGCCTACTCATCCTCTGCTTTGTTTATTCCCATATTCTTTCATTATCCATGCCAGACTGGGGAGCTTCTCAGAGATGGAACGCTCAATAGCACATGAATAATTTCTACCTGTGTGAGCAGTAAATATCTGCCGCTACAATGCAGGGGTGGGCTTGAGGAGCACAATGTGGTTTTGTCCTCCTGACCCAGTGTCTATCTGCTCTCTCCACCCAACAACCACTGCATATGGAGACTATCCCAGAATAGCAATGGAGGTCATGCTTACTTAACTTTACAGCGCTGTGGATATCCTCTCAGCTTATTTCTAATTTCCCTTTATCTGCAGGAAGCGGAGAGCATAGAACCAACTGTGTAACAACAATGAATGTCAAAGTCTGAACCATTCTGCTTTTTGACCCAATAATACTAATCATGTGTTTGTGATTGGGCTAATGGTTTTCTTGACAACTTTTTGGGGGAGGGTTGCTCTGCTCCTGTCCCTGTCTGTTGGGGTGCCAGCCCTCCGAGGGACCTCCCTTCTTCCTCTCTCCTCTGATGTTAAATACGTAAATATATCAGAGGATCCAAAACGGCATCTTTTTCTATCTGGGGAAGCCAAGTGTTGGAGGAAGATAACATGGGAGGAAGAGAGAGAGTGAGACGGAGGAAGGCAAGCAAAATGTTTTAATGTTTTGATCTGAATCGGATGAATAATGCAGCAAAAAGAACTTTCTGGAGCCCTGGATCACATTAAAAGAATAGTCGCAGCACAGAGAGTTAGGGAGATTCAGGGTGAGGGGCGGTGGGGATGGTGGGTCTTGATAAAGCAGAACATCATGAAATATTCAAATGTGTTTTCCCAAACCCACAGAAGTGCATACTTTGGTTAGGAGGAGAGGGAGATATGAAATGATTCATCGTGATTCGGAACTGTGCACACCATACTTCAAAAAAAAATTGGGGATCTTTGCAAATTTCTGTGTGTGATCATGTCACATCAGATGCTACAGAACTTTCTCTGAAACCAGCAGTGATTCTAGTGTCGTCTCCCGGTCTTTCTCTATGAAGACTGTGGAGGCAAAACTACACTTACATTTACAAAACTACAATATGTTGATTGACAGGACGTCATTATTTACATTACAACTGGCTGCAAAGTCACTGAAGATGAAAATGTCACTTGATCATTGACCTTTTGTCTGTAGGGAAATTGCATTAGTTCCAGTCTGGCACTTGAAAGGCATTGGAACTGTGTTATTGGACTTGATTGAACCAATTTGCTTGCCCTCCTCAAGTTTTGAGGGGCAATTATTAGTTAAGTTTGGTGATTCATCACCTAAACTGAATGTCCAGAATGAAGAAACCTAAACACTGCAGCCTACCCTCTGACCAAAACCTTGATTTAAAATGTATGACAGATGCAACCTACCCAGATCATTTGTTCTGAGACACACCCTGAAGGAAGCTATGTCAATATTGGTCAGGCAAAATTGGAACAGCTATTTTATAACTATTTGGGGTCTTGAAATAAAACAGACACTGTGGTCTCTGAATGGGGAGTGTGGAATGTTCATTGGGAATGAGTGGGATCTCAACTTCCAGATCCATATTTAGTGAAAGGAACATTTTCAATGACCCATTGATCTTGCTACATAATCATCACTACCATCATTATAGGACTGGTCCCCTGGGTGTGTGTTCGCGTGTGTTTGTGTGCACGTAAATCTACGTTGACTATTTTGGATGTCATACACCAGAAAATCAATTGAGTTGCCTCCAAGTTGTAATGAAAATGGGTTGAGAAACATTGTGTCCTTTGTGCTATGTCTGTGAGACTAGCAGGGATGTACGTCACTTTTAATTCACCTGTAGCCAAACTCAATACTCCTGTCTCATTCATTCCACCCAAACAAAGCCTGGGGTGGGCCTAATTTGATTAGTCCTTTAGCCTCTCTGTGTTTGTTAAGGGTGGGCTTTGAGATATGCAAAGCCCATTTCTTTGGAACAAGATATATTCAGTTATATAATACATGATGTATTGCCTTTCAAGGTCATAGCTGTTGTGCAATTTTCATAACAGCACTTGATGGCTGGTGGCTGGTTGCCAATAGCCACATGGTGATGGAAACCAGACACCCACTTAACCAGCCACTTCTTATCAAGGACAAGACGAATGAGTAGCATAGGACTCTTGATAAAATAAAAAAAAACCTTGTATGCATCTTACTTGAGATTGAACCTTTAACCTTTGCTCTTTGACCCGTCTCCAGGTGTGCTGAGCCTGCCGGACAGTCTGAACCTGCACCGCGACCAGCAGCGCTCGGGGAAGGGCAGCGAGGGCCACGCCTACAGCCAAGCGGAGCTCAGGACGCTGGAACAGTCTCTGTTAGCTACCCGGGTGGGCAGCATCACCGAGCTAAGTGAGTGGGGCTGTCGATCAACCTTGCATCGGGTTTACCAGACACACACACACACATAGATACATACACACAGGCCTTTTTCTCTTTACTGTACCAGGATATCGCAACGATTGGGCAGCATCCTCATATGCAAAATATAATTAGGAACAAATGCTTTTGGAATATTTCTGCATTTCAAATGTGGTATGCTCTGCGGGAGAAAATGACGCTCTCTTTTTCTGTGAGCTTCTGCACAGTGAAAGAATACACACCCGCCTCATCCCAATGGGAAGTTGTGGTGGTCTATTGTCAGCCCACTGTTTTTCCACTTGTCCACCTCTCTCTTTCTCTCTCAATCTCTCTCCCTCTCTTTTTTTCTCTCTGTCCTTTCGATCTCTGTTCCTTTACTTATAATGGTATTGCACTTTGACTCCCTGACACACCCAGTCCAGGGGTGGTTCTGCTGCAGCTGTTCTAGCACCTGTTTATGAGCCCTCTTGGGCACTACAGACCAAGGTCACATGTCTTAAAGGATTTTAGCCTCATCTTGAAAGGATGCTCTGTACCTTTACCTCTGACCCCTGACCTCTCCTTCATATATAAATGGTCCCTCCCAACAATTTGTTACTGTGTGGTGTGTGTGTGTGTGTGTGTTTGTACATGACAATTAGAGAGGGAAAGAGAGAGAGAGAGAGAGAGAGAGAGAGAGAGAGAGAGAGAGAGAGAGAGAGAGAGAGAGAGAGAGAGAGAGAGAGAGAGAGAGAGAGAGAGAGAGAGAGAGAGAGTATGTGTCTGTGTGGTGTTTGTGTCTGATAGTGTTTTCTATGAAACACTTTTCTTTGATTTACCAGTCTGCAACACATAAGGACCATGATGAATGAATAGGATGAGAAATGAGAAACCATCATGTTAGTTCTCTTTGCTGACACATGCTGTTTATTAAGATTCAGAGTGCCTCATCATTGTTGTCACATTTGGACCGATCTGAGCAACAGGAGGACAATTTAGAGATCAAGAAACCAATCATGAACAATGTTTGCTGGGATTGTTCAAACATTTTGAAAAATTACAGGAAACACAGGATCAAATATACAAAAACAGCGTCAATATGATTTCCAATAGCACAGCAAAAGTATGCAACAAGCCTGTGATTGCAGCTCTCCCTGTACAGCAGCTATTTGCCACCAACACACACATTGTTTCCACCACAGGTGTCAAATATTCCCATAATTTGCCTGGTTCAACCAGGCAAAAACAGCACATGGTCTGTGTTTGATTCCTGATTCTCGTCCAGGTTGTTGGTCTTCCAGCATGGTTCTCATCTGGCTGAGCATAGCAACCTCTGGGGTTGCAACATTCAATTCAATGTCTAACAGCCAATTATGTTTCTTTATTTCTTGAGAAGATTGTTCAGCGTTTATTTCAAGCGTCTGCAATCACTTCACTTGTCCCTGTGGTCTCTGTAGCACTGTGTTTTTTTTAATAGTGATTGTTTGTTGCTTAATGGTGCATTTTGTTTGCTATTTAGCAAAGGTTATAAAAGGTAAAGACTGCTGTGCTAAGCTTGTGTGGATTTACGTAGCTATAGGATTGTACTGTATCAGGTCAGACAGCCTTAGTACGACTCGTAGATGGTTGTGCAGAATACCAACACCTATAAATAAATTGCAGAAAGATGTATGTAATATCAAATAAATACATTTGAGTCCACAAAATAAGGATAACCCTAATTGTAACCTACCCTGAAAGAGAGAGCTGGACAATAAAGTGGTTGTGCAATGCAATGTGTCAGTGCAATTTCATGGCTGACTTCCACTGCTATGAATGGGTAATAAAATAGGCAGTTACAGCATGATAAACAATTCTTTAGCTCTAACTGATGCATCCCATTACAAATAATTTCACTTTATGTTTAGAAATCTGTGATGTGTCCCAGGTCATTTTACCAGACAGGGGTTTCTGGGAGCTGCTGTCTTTAGGGGGTTTTGATCGCCCACAAAACCACTTCTTCAAGGGGAAATTTTGGAATCCCCCTGCGTTTTCCACCAAACATGTCACTTAGTGTGTCTATGCAACCAGAGCCACACACACACACACACATGCTTGAGCATGTGAAAGTCACACTGACAGTATCTGACATATTGCGACCAGGTGTGCGTGGAGGAGAGAGAGACCGTCCATCTGTCAGCACAGTCACGGCCTGGCGGGTCGCCGTGGTCAAAAGCATCCACTAGGCAAATAAACTCTGTAATGTAATACAGTAGAGGCGTTTTACAATGGGCCCCTCCATTCCAAAGACTGGGTGTGCCTCTTCCACAGAGGATGGTTAGCCAGCAGACCGGACGTCGCAAGGCACATTTTGTTATTGACTGTTCCATGATAATAATTTGATACTTATTTGATGTATATGTGAATGGTTGCTGATCTTTTGTACCTCAGGTCCTGTCCTCACTGACACAAATCTTCCTTGAATGAATCATCACGATTTGCACTGAAGAGACATAGAAATGTTACATATTCCTCAGGGCTGAGGAATATGTAGGAGTACCCATGACTCTGTTAATGGAGCCTGGGAAATGGCAGATCTCTGTTCTACAGAAAATTGCACAAGGATGTTATTTTCCTCTTCCTTGCTGTGATTCACCCGGGTGGAGGTCTGACGAAGTGTGTGTGTGTGATATTTGCCTTTGTGTGTGCATGTATGTGTGTGCGTGTGTGTGTGTAGGGGGAAGGGGGGTGCACGTACTATTGCACATAGGGACATTTGGCACACACCAAAAAATTGAGAAAGGGCATTTATACTTAGACTCAATCAATAAAATGTCACAAGGCAACAGATTCCCTACCCCGTCAGTGCTGTCACTTATTTCTTAAATACATGTCAAAGTCCATTATCTTATTCTTCCTTCAGAAAAACCAAACAGGGGATGGCTCGGCAGTCAGCTTGCATCGGTATCGAGGTTGTTTGTGCAATTGTTTTGGTCCCCCCCCCCCCCCCCCCCCCGCAGACATGAATTTACCCCTCTCCATTTAGTCATGCATGATGCATGACTAAATGGAGAGGGGTAAATTCTCTGTTATAGGTGAAGTGTAAAATGACCCACTTTTGATCAGGAGTGAGTGTAAAAACCTCTATGTAATGATCAGATCTTTGTGACTTCTGATCCCCTGATGATCTCCTGCACTTACTATATGCACTATTTGTACGTCGCTTTGGATAAAAGCTAAAGGAATAAGGAATAAGGAATGTCAAAATTGGTTATCCAGGGGCTGGATGAGTTGTATCAAGTCTGTAAGTATTCCGCCCTACAGGAAGATCTGATCCTAACTCTGCCCTTTGAACTAACTATCTAAACGTTAACTGAAAGAAGACCAAGCTATAACCCGTGAATATAAGCCAAGACATTTTACTGTGAGACAGTGACGGTGGAAAAACACATTTCCTGTCATCTTTCACTCATTACCTCTGCACCTTTGATCTCTTGCAGGTCTCTGGGGACGCCAGTGCCCTTCAAACCCCCCTCCGTCCCTCTCTTCCTCCATCTCCTGCTCACTCGCTTCCTCCCTCTCTCCATCTCAGAGTCTGTTATGAGGAAGAAAAAAACACCTTCATCAAGTCTCCCGCAGGAATGTCCCAACACATCCAGCGCTAGGGGGGTGGCCATTTCCCTTATCTGTCTCCCTGCACCTTCAAGAGAACAGCAAGGGCTCTGTGTCAAGACGAGACTGCTCCCACCTCTGTCCCTCCCTCCCTCATTTCATCCTACACACAGACACATGCTAAAAATGCCTTTTACTGATGTCCCCCGATACCCTTAACAGGGTGAAGTCCCACTTGTACGCTCTGGGCTGGTAAGGGTAGAATAATGTTAGCGAGAGCAGATTCTGAATCCGTAACAGGGTTGGACTCAGGTCCCCATCCACCCAAAGACTGTGTCTTAGATATAAGATCTAATTTCCTCGGTTAAATAACCTAAACATGGGTCTTATGGGGAGCTGGAGGCAGGATTACTGTCTCATGCTGGTGTATCGGGCCTCTGACCCCTGTGTAAGCCTGGTGTCAATGGAGATTTCAACTCAGACACAATTGCTCTACATTTGGTCTCAGAGTCCCTGTGATGGATTCTAATTAAGGTGCAATAAGTGTGATGTAATGCCTTTCCATGGTGCTCCAGGGCGTGTGTGTGTGTGTGTGTGTGTGTGTGTGTGTGTGTGTGTGTGTGTGTGTGTGTGTGTGTGTGTGCGTGTGTGTGCGCATGAGCGTGTATGTATGTGTTTGGTGTCTGTGTGTATCTACACTGGTGTGTGCTTGGGGCATAACATAATTTTTTTTGCAGGTAATCCTGGATGCAGGTGTTGGTGTGTGTGTTGTGTGTGTTGTGTGTGTGTGTTGTATGCGTGTGTTGTATGTGTGTGTTGTGTGTGTGTTGTATGTGTGTGTTGTATGTGTGTGTTGTGTGTGTGCGCACATACCTCCCATGAGAAGTTTACCACCTACTGACAGATGTTACTCATCAATAATTGTTATCCGGTAGCTAAAGTCCCGAAAGGTTCCTCTCCCCTTTTTTCCATCTTTCCCTCCTTCTCTCCCTCCTTCTCTCCCTCCTTTCTCCCTCTCAAATGTGTTCCTTCTTTCCCTTTTCTCTAGACTCCAAGAGAAAAGGATTGGCCATGGTTCAGGCGTTACATTCTAGAGTGTTCCACAGCCTTATCCTCTATAACGCAGGGTTCTGCCCCCTAGGCTCCTGTCGCATTAATGAGAGCTTGAACCTAAGCAGCGTGTGTCATAAGATGAGAACAGGGAGAAATGCAAACTCACTAATTAAGCTTTATGGAATAGGCCTGTAGTGGAAGTGGTTTGGGATAATTAGTTGGTGACAGGAATGAGTTGTTCTGAAATGCTTTCAAAGCACCCCAGAACCCTTTTCCCCCCCAAAATACAAACCCCCATGGTTGTATAGAAGTGAATATTATCTGGATTATGCTTAAAATCTATCATGTTTGTTTAGGAATTATTAAATTGGATCCTCTAAGGTCTGTTCATTGGGTTTTGGCTGAAGCTCTATGTTGAAGAGCATGATGTACTTTTATTACCTACAAGTGCCCTCATGGTCTAAATATAGCATTTCCATTCTCAAGAAACAATATTAACCTTCATGTTCAAGCTAGAAGACCAAAGTCCTTTCTAGTAAAAGCTTCATATACCACAAAAACTAAATTATATTCATTATCGAAGAGTTCCATAGGAACCTGAACATTACCTGTAAACCCAGGAGACGGAATATACATTAAACCTCCAAGCACTCCATTAGACTAACCAACGCAGCATCTCTCTTCCAAGAAAGAAGGGATGACGCGGGACTATGGAGCCTGTTAAGAGGGTACCTCTTTACCATAGGGCTGCTCTGGATTCCCTCTCTCCGTTCAGAAAGAAAGACAATCTGATGAGGAGGTCCGCTGTATTATGCTATTGTTCTGCCATCTGAGGATAACCCTGCAATTAGACAGAGCAATTATCAAACTGCATGTCGTCATTTCCTCCCCTTTTAGATGGATAGTGAACATTTTTAGACCGATAGCTAATTAAGAGCGTGTTTGCGGAGTAACACGGTAGAAAGATATTTGTCTTCTATTTCTTTGTTTGTTTTGTGATACTTGTGAGTCATCCTTTGTAGTTTTTTCTGCTTCGACATCTCCTCACAAGTCCAATAATATCTAGCAGCTGCAGTCGAGCTCCATTGTGAGAGATGTTATTGACCTACATGAATAAATGATGAAGATGGCTGTGACACCAAGACCCTGCTGTGTCTGCTGGGTTTGGGATATTACTGAATGAACACTCTGCTCGTATAATAACGGGGTACACACAGATGCATTGTGGGTAATCTGACTGCGGTCCGAATTGTGTCTCCTTGTAGGAAATAGAACAATGGTATAACAACTCCCGAAACATACCTACATGAAATGCCCACCAGTCGGTTTCTAAGTATTTGAAATTCAACCCCTGTGTAGATCGAGCCGTTCTACAACTGGTTGTTACCTCACATCCATTATTTAGCATGTCTATCACTGACTAATTCCTGGTGTGCTGTTAATGTACCTGCTGGGACTGTGTTGAAGATGACACGTCTTCTAATTAACTGTAATTAATAGTTGCCAGGTAATTGCTAATATGCCCCCAGATAGAGTTCTATGCTCGGGATGTTATCACGCGGTGATTAAAGGCTTTCAGTTCAGTCCCGGGGGGTTGTAGACAATTACATTTCCTCAGGGAACGTGACACTGGGAGACAGAGGAATCCTCAGCCGGGCAAGGAACAAGATAACTCTAGGCATTTCATGCACTTGTTGCTCAGAGACACTATTAATTAACGTTACCCTGTCACTGTGAAGAAAAATATTTATTTATGTATAGTATTGTATAGTATCTAATATTGTATGTATTGTATATATAGTATCATTGCCATGTGGTTTGTTTTTGTGACTTGGGTCATGTTGTAGTAGAAGGGCAGGCCAAATACCTGATCATATTAGGATGCCTGTGCTCTAATTGAAAGCTGTTATCCAACCTTCCCATAATAGGAAATTAGCAGAATACTGTATTTTGGAAAAGAACAACCAGTTCAGGCAGGAGGACTCAGTAGTAGTGATTACTGGATATTTTATTACACACAATACATGTTTTGGCATGATGGTTCTGCTTGCAGCGGCTTCCTGCCGCACCCAACAGAGTCACCGTCTCGACATCCGAGAAGAGAGCAGCGAACGCATTCCCCCTACGAAGGGAAACACAGAACCAAGGGTGGAGGCAGGGGGGGTGGAGGCAGGGGGGGTGGAGGCAGGGGGGGTGGAGGCAGGGGGGGTGGAGGCAGCCGATTGAAACAGAGAGCATCCTGTGTCGCACTAAGCAATGCATAGGGCAGTGATATCCTGTTTAAATAGCCCGCCCTGCTAAGAAGGTGTGCCCCGACTGCGTGATATGACGAGATGCTAGTGAGGTGTTAGGTCTCAGAGTCTCCTGCGTGAACCAGCTCCGCTTGATTATTCTCAAACTCCTCAAACTGTTGCTTTAAAAAGCCAAGGCTATTTAATCATTGAACTATTGAATCAGACTACTGCCATTCAAACATCAGTGGATAAATGTTATATTCTGTTTGAGCCAGTTCCAGAGACCTGTCCACCCAAAGCCTTTAAATTCTTACTGTAGGGCCCAGCAGGTCACTGAGATCCACTGCTCTGGAGTCTTGCTGGAGCCTCTTGAAGGTCTCCACATGTCTCTCCACTAGGGTCGATAATGAGGTCTCCTTTTTTGTGTAAGCGATGCTCACAGTGTGATCTTCATAAAAATGCTGTTCTTGTGAATTGAGAAAGGTGAATAAACGTTATGTTTTATGTAAGGGCTTTGAAAGAGGTCTCATTATTTGACATATCAGTACAGTAGTCAGACTCCACCGTTAAACACAGTCCCCCATCACTGGGATAATTAGGAATGCTGAGAAATGCAGAATGGTTTTAGTAACAGAGCTGTTTTTTGTGATTAGTTCTGGTTCGATGAAGCACAGCCCTTTCAGAGCATCTGTGGAACAATTATAGTACTTTAGAAAGATGATGGTGTCATTGCTGTAGGGATCATTGCAATTGGAATCTGCAAGTAAAAGCTACATTCATTTTGAACACATGGGCCTGCTCAACATCTTTAAGGAGATAGAGATTGTGGTGTGATGCCCGAAAAAACAAATTTGTGCATCTGTGCCTGAAAACTTGTTCAATGACCATTTCAATCATTTGAAGTTCGACTCGCTGGAGTCCTGACCCAACTTTAGACGTGGTATTTTATTTATGTCTGTGGCATGTTTGAAGTCCCTGTTTGCTGATGTTGTCCAACAGTTGAGTTGTAGCCCTTTGAAATACGGTGCCAGATTCATGGTTTTCATGTTGTGTCCTGAAAGGAACACTGGTTTACTTTGATGGTTAGTTTTTTAAACCTGAATACCAATCCTTGGACACTGAATTGTATTGCACTGCCAATTGAATTGCAAAGCACTTTCCAATCAAATCCGTGTTCAACTAATACAGTAAGTACAGCAAAACCCAAGAAGAAGACGAGGGATGTTGTTTGCAGACAAGGGTTGTGTCCTCCCCAGGTTCACTGCAGATGATGTCATGGTTGGCTTGGTCGGACCCCAGCAGCAGCGAGGGGACCAGGTTGTGTTTGGCCACCCAGTCAAGGAGGTCATGTTTGGGCAGTAGTTGCTGATCATCCAGGGATAATCTGCTGTGGCAGCAGCCACTAGGGAGAAGGAACATCCTCACTGTGTTCCCCAATCAGATTTTACGCACACATGTCTAAACGCATTCTAATAATATGTTTGTTGACTTCTCTGACTTCATGCCTGTAGCTGTGTCTACACGCGTGTGTGTAGGCATGATGGTGTGAATGCACGCTTGTGTGTGGGCATTTATCATGTAAATGCAAGTGTATGCCCATGAGGTTGTGTGTTTGTTCTTTGGTATGTGTGCTGTGCTTATGACAGACCATTTAGGAACTTCAACAGCAGGCCTCCATCAAACAGATGGAGGGGTCCTCATCATTTAAAAAATATTTGTCTTGAAAACACAATGTGTCAGGTTGGTAGTGTTTAAACGTAGACAGGCTGGAGTGTGTTTATGTTTGGTACGGGGTTGCTGGACTGGGCTTTTATAGTTGGGGAAGCCATTGACGTTACTCAGGCTTCAACTTTGTGTGTGTGGGTGTATTTTTTTGTCTGAGTGCTTGACTTTGAAAAGGATCTTTAAAACAAACTCATTTCAAAATGTTCACCTTATTTTGCCAAGAAACGTTGGGTGTTCCAGTAAACTAAGTAAATAATTAAATCAATGAAGTTAATAATATATCTGGAAAGGCTTCGGTGAATCCATACTGCAGCAGTTTCACTCTCATAATGGCGCTATTATTCTACAATCTATCGCTAATGACCCCATCAATAAACCTCTGAGAAGCTGCCTGATGTTGGACAAAGGAATAACCATGCTGCACTTTAAGATGCCCTGCTCTATATTGCCCTGAGGTATATTCACGGAAGTGATGTAGTATTGAAGAGGCAGAATTTCACTCTTGTTCTGTCTTTGCATGATCAACATTGTACGGCATCTCTTCATTCTATCTTTACTCTCATGCTCATGGTAAATGCAATCCAAGCAGGCTTAAAGCACAATTATACTATAAGTAAAGAATACGATAGTGGGCTTTTACTAGATCCAGTCATTTATCAGACTCAGGGGATTGTGTGGGTGTGTGAATGAGTAATAATATTGTGAGTCATAAGGTGTGTGACAGAGAGCTGTTTGAATGAGGGAGTGCAACACTATTATTAAAAGAAATTGTAGAGGCCCTCAAATCTCTGTGTGTCTATAATGAGACAAACATTGGCTTCACTTTACCATCAACAAATCAACTCTAAAGCACCTGTTATTGTATAGAATAGAACACAATAGAACTGAATAGAACACTAAAGAACAGACCATCCGATGTTGAGAAACTATCTGAGGGCCTCACCTCAAGCCTCATAGCATCGAAACATACTTCCAAAACCTCATATAAAACGCCAGGCCATCCAGGGATGAACCAGACCCTACATGTATATGTTCTGTATATAGGAGCACCAGAGCTCACCATAATACCTGTTCCTGTTCACCCTTGTTCTAGGTGATCTGGTATCACGGGCCATGCACCACCTCCAGCCTCTTCACATCAAGAACCCCAGCAATGGAACGCCTGTCCACCAGAAGACCAACTCGGTCCACTGGGAACCCGAGGCCCTCTACACACTCTGCTACTTCATGCACTGTCCCCAGATGGAGTGGGAAAACCCTAACGTGGAACCCTCCAAGGTCACCTTGCAGACAGAGAGGTGAGTGAGTCAGGAACCTCCCACTCTGGGACACGTCCCTCACTGAATGGTGGGTTACATATCCAGAGGAAGGCTAGGGGAATGGGCTTCAGTCCTCTGGGATGTGTGTGTGAGTGCAGGCAATACAACACTACAAACTCCTTCAATGTAAATCTTGTTGTGGACCTGGGCCTAGTCCATGGGCTTTCATAAGATCCAGGTTGACTGATGACATATAGGTATATAGGTAAAGCTCTAACCACCCTATCAGAAGTGACTGTACCTCTGCAGAGGACAGGAAGTGCTTATGATGGATTGTTAGAGGATCGACGCTGGCACATCTGCTTGTCA
This sequence comes from Osmerus eperlanus, assembly GCF_963692335.1. NCBI lineage: Eukaryota > Metazoa > Chordata > Actinopteri > Osmeriformes > Osmeridae > Osmerus > Osmerus eperlanus. Next base: position 5,999,151 of record NC_085034.1, read on the forward strand.
TTTCTTCAGATGGATGGACATGGGGGAATGGGGTAGGATGGACATATGTCTAAACTCCCTCTCAGAAGAGTTCAAACGGCCTTTTGAAGACCCCGGGGAGAGTGACGAATGTCAGGCAGAATGATGCATCAGCAAACTTGCAGGTCCCTGGAGAACAGATGCTCTGTTTAGCATTCTGCTTCAAGGCTGAAGCTAAGCTGAGAAATAGGAAAAGAGAGAGAGAGAGAGAGAGAGAGAGAGAGAGAGAGGGAAAGAGAAAGAGAGAGAGAGAGAGAGAGAGAGAGAGAGGTAGAGAGAGAGAGAGAGAGAGAGAGAGAGAGAGAGAGAGAGAGAGAGAGAGAGAGAGAGAGAGAGCGAGGGGGTTGAATGTGAGACAATTGTAGTATTTTGGGGAAGTTTGTTCATTTGGAAGCCTTATCGAAGCCTCCACAGAACTGCAATAGGGCATTATTTACATACCAAGTATAAGAATATTTTGTATATTTAAGGTCAGAAAATAAGTTTTATTTTAGTGTAATATGAATAACCTATAATATACATTTTTGAATGTGATTCTTAAATCTATGAATGTACTATTAAAGTAGTTTTAAACAAAGATATTCTAGGAATGGGATTTCTTTGCTACCAGTTCTTTGTGTTGGTTGTCACTGGCTATGCCAAGGAATAACACTAACCAGCAATGTTTTCCTTCTTTGCTGGGCCTCCTCCATCTCCCTCCTTCTCTCTAGTCCAGACAAGGATGAATTAGAAATGTCTTTGGAATAGCATTCTTCAGTTTAAGCATAAACTCTTAGGGAAAGGGAGGAGGTTGGGAGTGTCAAATTATTCAGCCTGCTTCTGAGAAAGCCTTGCGGTTTCATTTTTTATATTTGTATTACTTTTTGAGCTGAAATTCCTGGCAGTGTGTCATCGGTAGTAAGTGTCTAGGGTGTGTGATCTAGGTCTAGGGCTTAGTCGATTGCTGTGCAAAACGGTGCTGCCCTAAAAAAAAATAAGTAGGCCAGTTAATCACAGCACTGATATCTGAGGGGTACAATAAGTTGTCTTGTTGTCTTGATGAATTACAAACTTCCCACATAAGAGTTTGGAAACTTGACAAAACTCCTGTAAACAGCAGGCTGTTTACTCAATATACTGTACAGTTGCATTCACCTCAGGGAATCTTTGTTTTGTTTATAATGTATCCAATTTATTGGCCCACATATTTGATTAAAGACTATTTTAGGTGTCTTTTTTCATATAATACAATATTTCTTTCTACTTTCTTGAAACTTATATTGATGTAAAATTGAATTTTTGAAGGCCCCTTAATTTTGCAACACATTTTATATTTAATCAAGTCATTTTCCTGAGATTGAGCTTTAAACTGATACCAATAAGCTTTCCAGATTGAATGAACATTCCCTCAGCTGCCCAGCTATAATGAGGAGTTTTATCTCCGTACCCATACACGAGCAGCTGTAACGAGAGGACCTATGACATGAAAAAGCCTGCTTTCATCTCTCTGCCTGGTTAATTTAAATCCTCATTCTGCCTTCCCTGTGGTGTCTAATGTTGATAGCTTGGAGATTTGATCGTTTCCCTGTCACTGAACAGACAGAGGCAGGCAGACAATTCTTCTCTCTGACAGGGTGAGAAGGCAGATGTGTGAATGTAAAGAATCACAAATTGCTACAAAGATACAAGAAGAAGAAGATACAAATTTTGTATCTCTTCTCAAACTCCGAGAAGGAGGGAGACAGGGAGTTGGAGAGAGGCAAAATTGCAGGAAACAGATGGGTATTTTTGGAATTTACATAATGTGTAATTTGTGAACGTACTGTACGGGCAGAAAATGGAAAAATATGAATATTAAATGTCAGATAGTAATTGTTCATTTCTGGTTGATTATTGAGGTTCTTCCCATAACATTACAGCGTAATGTATGTCTAGATTATCTAAAAAGGAATGTTTGGAAGTTCTATTGACAAAAAAACAAGGACATTTTCAGGAAACATAAAGGGTGTATACCCGTGGTTCTCTTGAGACAATACCTGATCAAACTGATCTGCTTGCAGAGTGAATAGTAAGCATGAACAGGAGTGAGAAAGTGCATCTTCTTCTGCCAGCTCGATGAGTTGAGTGGACGCGAGCTGGGAGGCTGAATACTGTGTCCCCCTGCAGGCCCTTTCTGGTACTGCCACCGCTGATGGAGTGGATCCGGGTAGCAGTGGCCCACACAGATCATCGTCGCAGCTTCTCTGTGGACAGCGACGACGTGAGGCAGGCCGCTAGGCTGCTGCTGCCGGGGGTGGACTGCGAGCCCAGACAGCTCAAGTACGGCATCCTTCTCATTTGTCTGTCTTGTGAGTTTGTCGATCAACCCAAAGGTACATAGAGAAATCATTTCTGTTCAAAAGTGCCCGTTTGTGATGAGAGTTGTCAAAGGGAAGTTTCAGTGGTTTGCTTTACCATGGCAACAGCTACAAGTAACAAGTGGCTTGAATGTACTTATAGACAAAATTGTTAAAAATGGATCTGTTTCAATTTCCTTCCTTCTCTCTCTCTCTCTCTCTCTCTCTCTCTCTCTCTCTCTCTCTCTCTCTCTCTCTCTCTCTCTCTCTCTCTCTCTCTCTCTCTCTCTCTCTGTCTTTCTCTCTCTGTTTGTCTCTCTCTTACTCACTCTCCTTCTCTCTCTTCCTCTCACTATCTCTCTCTCTCTTCCTATCACTCACGCTCTTTCTCTCTAACTGTCTATCTTTTTTCCTCTCTCCCTATCTCTTTCCCACTCTCTCGCCCTCTCTCTAACCCTCTCTCTGGATCTCTTTTTCTCCCTGCCTTTTCTTCCAGGGCCGACGACTGTTTCTGTGCCACCAGGAAGCTGGACGCGGTGTCCACCGAGGCCAAGTTCCTCCAGGACCTCGGCTTCCGGATGCTCAACTGTGGCCGGACTGACCTGGTCAAGCAGGCAGTCAACCTGCTGGGACCTGATGGGATCAACAGCATGAGCGAGCAGGTCTGATCAGCACTCACTCACCGGATGTCTGGTTCCCCCCGTCCCCCCGTGTTATCCTTGCTCTAGAAAAACGCTACCTCCTCTCATTCCAAGCGTGAAATCATTTGGTCGTGTGCATGTAGCCACACTGCAGCGTGTGGTGCCTGTTTGTAGGCATCACCACACGCGTCGCGAGCTGCTTGAGCTGAAAGCCTCATCGATCAGCCCGGCCCTTCTGGATCCCAGTCTTCATGTTATCAGGGGTTTCGGCCCCTCGCCCAGTCGATGGAAAAACCATCTATTGATGTGCCGCAGAGTGTGGCAGCTTATGTGCAATCAGATTGTCCACGGTCCACACACAGGGCTTTTTCCTGTCCAATCAAGCAAGTCTGGAGGGTGTCTTGGCATTTGCTTGATAAAACAGACAGTAGATCTTCAAGATTGCATTAAGCCTGTTTGTATAAAGCTCCCCTTAGATTTCAAGATGTGATTGCAAGGAGGGACGTTTGCAATTGTGTTTTCTTGTGAAACAAGATAAGTGGTCCAGGGAAAAAGGCAGCAGTGATGTGTCATCACTGAAAAAGATTTTTCAGTTACAGTTTTTCTCGATTGGTTACACACATTTTCTGAATGCATACCTCATACTCTCAGAACTCTACACACAAATCAAAAAACACACACACAATGGGCAAAACCCCTCACTTCTCCTGCAAAATGAAACTTAACATTCAAAACAATGTTATTTAATCTCAAAATGGTATTTTGTTTTCAAATGACAAACACAAACCATCATATGAATAGACATTTATAAGAACCATTTGAACACTGATGTGCTAAATGTAAAACTCTATGATGAATGGAAAACACTTCTTCTTCATTCATCATAGTGAGTTAGGCCTTTTTTTGTTCAGTGTTACATTTACTACAGACAGTACATACATAAGTGTGTTGTAAAATATTTGAGAATATTGTTTTCATACTCAGAACACAGAAATACACGGTAACAAATATATTTTACATATATGTACACAGTGTACATCCCAACCAACACAAAGTTGAACATACAGTGGTTTACATACAAAATAACAGAATAATTTACTGTATAGTGTATACAGTTACATTATTATTATTTTTCTTTGTATTTGCCGTAATGTTATGGCGTTTTTTTCTAGGACCATGTTCATGATTTCAGTTTCCTGTTCAGGAGACAGAAGACGTTCCCGACCACCTTGTGTTGGTAATCTTTCAGTTCTGCCAAACATATAGTAAAATACTGTAAATACTGTGTAGGAATACAAAGTAGGAATACATTTTCCAAATACTTGAAACATACTTTATTTTTCCAGTCCTACAGAACAGTCCACAGGCAATACTTTACTACTGTACTCATTGAGTACTGTATTGATATGCAGTAGGCCTACTGCAATTTTGTAGTGAGAGTAGATTTCTTACCTATTCTCATTTCGGAAAGTCCCGATGATGGATGCTACAGTGTGCCTGCTCAAATTTGGCTGTACTCTTTGCCCAGCCTCCATCATTGTTAGACCATGGTTGACTACATGGTCAACCAAAGCGGCTCGGATCTCATCAGAGATTATGGTCCTTGGCCTTCCTCATCCTCGTCCTCCCTGTCCTCCTCCTCTTACTCTCACTCCTCTGCCTCTGTTTCCAATGTTGGCATCCATTGCTCAAAAACAGAAAAGGTCACCTGTTGCCCTTTTATTCTAAAGCTCTGATTGCTAATTGTAAAACTGTGTGACAGGTGTTTGTCCATGCGATGAGTCAGTGTGCATATTTGAATGGCAGTGTGTTCTTTGTGAAAACAAAAGATTTTCTTCATGAAAATTGTGCCAAATGCAGAGAATTGTGTGTAGTGTTTTGAAAAAAGTGTGTGTTAGAACTGCAATTTGAGTGTAAAGCAGGAATTGTGCTTGTAGCTTAGCACAATTGGTTCATGGGGTTGGTGCATGAGTTACATGTTGTGGTCATTGTGTCTCAAGTACCAGTATTTGTGTGTAAACAATTGAGAAAAACTGTAATCAGGAGTCCTCCATTTCCCTTCAGCTGACTGCAATTGTCTCAGTGTATGAGATTCTGTAATAGATCTGAGATTATCATCTCTTATTAGTCAATGCCATGGAACAGATTTGTTTTTGGCAAGCTTGGTAACAAAGCTTGTACATAGACCCTACACCTCTAATCAGGATTCGGTTTGAACCAAACAATAGCTTATTCTTTCTTTATGAGTATGACAACATATGTTCAGTACAGTGGTTGAGTAATATGTTATATATATTTCTGTAGGGTGGGATGCCTAGATTAGAAATAGCTTGTGCTATCGCACGCTTTAACATATTCCATCTCAGTTAGAGCACTTCCATAATGAGGCCCTTTATGTAGACTGTGACCTGTGAGGTGTGTGACACATGTTTAAAGGTGTGCAGCTGCCACAGGGGGTGGCAGTATGCACATGTTTGCATGTTGTGATCTAACATGTTGTGATGTACTGTGTATTAATATCATTCCAGTCAAGGTTATGTTTGGTACTGTGTACTAGTAGGAAGTAATTTCCTCGGGAACTGGTCACTAATTGATGGGGGCGTGTTAGAATAACGTCTAGCTCCTGTACAGCTGTGTCTCATATACAGTGCATTAAATGATATATTATGCTGTTATGTTCACATTTTTGTGTTTAATGTCCTCTCTTCCCCTCTTACTCCCCCTTCTCTTTCCTCTCTCTCCCCCATCTCTCCCCTATCCCCTCCTCTGTCTTCGTCCCTCCCCCCCTTTCTTCCTCCCTCACCTCACCCGCCTCTTTCCCCTCTCCCCCCCTCTCTCCTCCTCCCTCTCCCCTCTCTCCTCTTCCCTCTCCCCTCTCTCCTCCTCCCTCTCCCCTCTCTCCTCCTCCCTCTCCCCTCTCTCCTCTTCCCTCTCCCCTCTCTCCTCCTCCCTCTCCCCTCTTTCCCCTCTCCCCCCATCCTCCTCCCTCTCCCCTCTTTCCCCTCTCCCCCCCTCTCTCCCCTCTCTCCTCCTCCCTCTCCCCTCTCTCCCCTCTCTCCTCCTCCCTCTCCCCTCTTTCCCCTCTCCCCCCCTCTCTCCCCTCTCTCCTCCTCCCTCTCCCCTCTCTCCCCTCTCTCCCCTCTCTCCTCCCTCTCCCCCCTCTCTCCTCCTCCCTTTCCCCTCTCTCCCCTCTCTCCTCCTCCCTCTCTCCCCTCTCCCCCCTCTCTCCTCCAGGGGATGACTCCTCTCATGTATGCCTGTGTGCGTGGAGACGAGGCCATGGTCCAGATGTTGCTGGACGCTGGGGCGGACATCAACAGTGAGGTCAGTGTCCATGGACCTTCTCAGAGGCAATATCACTTCTGCCTTTCTGTCTCAGTCATTTTTGTGTTCCAGTGTAGTTGGACTGTCAATACAAGTTGCGAATCCTGTGCTTTGCTGTGCTGTACTGTGACATGTTGTGCTGTACTATACTGTGCTGTGCTGTTCTTTGGCATGTTGTGCTGTACTATACTGTGCTGTGCTGTACTGTGACATGGTGTGCTGTGATATCATTTGTTTGCCCTGTCCTTCATCTCTCATCTTCTGACCTGCCCTTTGGCATGCTTTCTGTTGAACTAGTGTCTTTTTACATGAAGTGCATCTAAAGTGGGTGTTGAAAATCACTAAAGGTGGCTTAAGATATATTTAAAAAGAAAGATGTCTAGGATAGTATCTAATCCATGTAGCTTTCTGTAACTACTTAAGTATATTATGAGATGCACTCAGTGTTTGTCACTAGCACATGTCTCATACATGAAGCATGTACACTTAGGTACACCATTCAATAGGTCCTGGGGTGTTTAATGTTAATGTGGTTATTGAGTATAATAATGTGTATTACAAAATGCTTCATGGAACAGACTTCCTTGTAGACCAGATGTGTTGAATGGCTTGTGACTGTCCCACTCGCTCCCATTGATTGTGGTGTAATATGATGTAGAATGGACATGCTGCCTCATGTGCAAAGTACCAGATGGTTACACGAAAGTCATAGTTGACATTTAACTCATATTTTCTAAGAAAAGATTACGAATTTAAGACCAGGTTTCAACATGGTTGTCATTGCAATATTGCCTACTAAAACTTGTGTGATATTTTATAAGGCTTTTGATGTTAGAAATGTCGCCGTCAGGGGATTAATAAAGTGTAATTCACAGCTCCTTCAAAAAGCCTGTTGTGGCAAAAATGTACAATATGTCAAGTGATCTTGACCCACGCAGAATACCATAACTAGATGTAACATTGCACAGTGAGGCTAGAAGTAGTTTGTTTCCCTCCGCTATTGTTCATTTCCTCCTGAGTCACCACTGGCCATTTCCACAGTGTTTGCACAGTCATCGCCAATTATATGTTCTTCACGGACGGCCTTCCCCTCAATAAAACACCATTCAGAGCTGGCAGCAAGGGAACCGTTTCAGACTGCAGTTAGGGCACTGGCTAGGCAGAACGGTGTGTATAGGACTCCATTTGTGGAGACCAGGGGTGTGAATGAGATGATGGGAGCTCAGTCGCGAACAAAAGCTCAGTCGTGAACATGTTTCCCAGACTGAAACCTCAAGGGGAGATGCCGTCAGCCTTACGCCTCCTGCTTCCTCCTCCCTCTTATTCCATATTCCTTTTTTTATGACCCTCCACTTCTTCTTCTTCTTCCTCCCCCCCCCTCCCTTCCTGAGCTGAGAATGTTAATGGCTGTGTATCTGTCTCCCTGAACTCCACCTATGACTTCCCAGGTGCCAAGCACAGTAAACAAGCACCCCTCAGTTTATCCCGAAACGCGCCAGGGGACTCCGCTCACTTTCGCCGTGTTACACGGACACGTCCCTGTCGTCCAGGTAGTGACGTTTTTGACCTGTAACCCTTGACTCTTTGAGACCCTGTAACCCATGATCTGTGTCCCTCAGCCCTTACCCGTGTGCAAATACATGGTTATTATTGTGATAGAACACAATAATAACAGCTAGATACCATCAACATATATAAAACAATATTCACATTTTCTTTGAAATTATTGTAAATGTTTGACGCTGACATTGAGAGGAGCAAGGCGGTGTCTAAACGTATTCAGTTGAGATATTGGAAAGTCTAGTTCAAACTGTAAACCAAACTATTCTAATCAAAACTAAACTGAAGTGGGAGAAGCATCATCAGGCACACACAGACAAATGATCAGCTCTAGGGATGCACAGCCTCAGTGGACTTCTCACCAATGTCCTCTACATTTACAGAGTTTATTTACTATGCAGTAAAAATTACAAACTGCTTTTGGCTCCGAGGTGGATTAGGATCCTCCACCACGCAAGTTCTGCTTAATTATTTACCCAAAGCGCTGTAATAAACCACAGAGTTTATCAAGGACATCCTTCCCATCGACAGTGTGTTGGCTCCTTTGTAGTTCATCTCCAAGGGAAACGGTAGCTAACTTCAGGCTTCTCAACAAAACATTTTTATAACAGCATCAACTTCAGTGGGGTGATAAGTCTAGCCAAAACATGGAGCTAGATTTGAATATGGAGCAGGGGGAGGTTTTAGAGAAACAGATGTTCAGACTAGATTAGAAATGAGAAGGTTAGAAATCCTCGTGAGGTAAGCATTGTTGAGATTCGGTTGGTAAGGTGTGTTTCTCTGTCCCCAACTTTCCTTCTACTTCTCCTCTTGATTTCCACCCCCACTCCTTACCTATGCCCCTCCCTCCACACCTCCCTCCACCCCTCCCTCCACCCCTCCCTCCCTTCCACCTCCCTTCCATCTCTGCCCTTCCTTCATGCCTTCCATTCCTCCCTTGCACAGCTGCTGCTGGACAACAGAGCCGGTGTGGAGGGCGCCCTGCAGGATGGAACAGATAACTACACTGAGACTCCCCTGCAGCTGGCCGCTGCTGCAGGTACATCTCCACGACGACAGGACTGAGCTTTATTGTTCTTACAAAGGGCATGCATATTCATCCCTTAAAACACGGGACATGACAATGATGTTTAAAGAGTGTTTAGATTAAGGATAGAGTATCACTACTAAGCTCTCTTTGCTTGTAATACTTACGTACAGTATTTGGAGTTGAGACTTTGTATGGACGGTATAGAATTCAATGTGAATTCATGTTTGGTTGGAGCACTGTAGCACAAAGTTGTTGAATCCCAGTCTTTCACACTTCATGACCTTGGTAGAACGTAGGCAGATGGGTTGCCATGGCGGCTGTCATTTTAAGCAAAGATCTATAGGTTATGAATATGAATATAAGGGCTAATTGAGTAATACTGAGGTAATGCTGCAGAGGCCATTCTTGCAGAGACAATGTGATGCACTCCAGCTTGTTTGTGTTGTTCTTAAAGCAGCGTTCAGTTGTGCCTCATTCTATTCATTCCATTAGACACTTGTATCTTCCTAATTGCTTTTAGTCATTCAGGTCAATTAACCCCAGCTGCTTACACAGCCCTAAACTTACTTCATAGAATGTGAAAAACAAATTTTCGATGATTCATGATGAGGTACATCACTGCACCACTCTTTTGAAAGTAGGGCAAGCCATTTTGTGAACAGAGTGCTCTATTACTGCATACTGTCTTTGTGGCTGGGGTTAACGTATGCATTGAAATGGTGACATGTTGGGTGTTCCCTCGACAGGAAACTTTGAGCTGGTTAGTCTCCTGTTGGAGAGAGGGGCCGACCCCATGATCGGGACCATGTGTAGAAACGGTATCTCCTCAGCTCCCCTGGGAGATATGAACTCCTTTAGCCTGGCAGCAGCACATGGGCACAGGTAACACACCACACACCACACACCACACACCACACACCACACACCACACATCACACATCACACACCACACATCACACACCACACACCACACACCACACACCACACACCACACACCACACATCACACACCACACACCACACACCACACACCACACACCACACATCACACATCACACACCACACATCACACACCACACACCACACACCACACACCACACACCACATATCACACACCACACACCACACATCACACACCACACACCACACACCACACACCACACACCACACACCACACATCACACACCACACATCACACACCACACACCACACATCACACACCACACACCACACACCACACACCATACATCACACACCACACACCACACATCACACACCACACATCACACACCACACATCACACACCACACACCACACACCACACACCACACATCACACACCACACATCACACACCACACACCACACATCACACACCACACATCACACACCACACACCACACATCACACATCACACACCACACATCACACACCACACACCACACACCACACACCACACACCACACACCACACACCACACATCACACACCACACACCACACACCACACACCACACATCACACACCACACATCACACACCACACATCACACACCACACACCACACATCACACACCACACACCACACACCACACACCACACACCACACACCACACATCACACACCACACATCACACACCACACACCACACATCACACACCACACACCACACACCACACACCATACATCACACACCACACACCACACATCACACACCACACATCACACACCACACATCACACACCACACACCACACACCACACACCACACATCACACACCACACATCACACACCACACACCACACATCACACATCACACACCACACATCACACACCACACACCACACACCACACACCACACACCACACACCACACACCACACATCACACACCACACACCACACACCACACACCACACATCACACACCACACATCACACACCACACATCACACACCACACACCACACATCACACACCACACACCACACACCACACACCACACACCACACACCACACATCACACACCACACATCACACACCACACACCACACATCACACACCACACACCACACACCACACACCACACATCACACACCACACACCACACATCACACACCACACATCACACACCACACATCACACACCACACACCACACACCACACACCACACATCACACACCACACATCACACACCACACACCACACATCACACACCACACATCACACACCACACACCACACATCACACATCACACACCACACATCACACACCACACACCACACACCACACACCACACACCACACACCACACACCACACATCACACACCACACACCACACACCACACACCACACATCACACACCACACATCACACACCACACATCACACACCACACACCACACATCACACACCACACATCACACACCACACACCACACACCACACACCACACACCACACATCACACACCACACACCACACACCACACACCACACACCACACATCACACATCACACACCACACACCACACACCACACACCACACACCACACATCACACACCACACACCACACACCATACACCACACATTACACATCCCACGCAAACATCCCACAGCCTCACAAGCGAACCCATCTGGTACTTGAAATGGCAATTCACACAGTTAAAAACACAATGAGAACACATTTCCTGTCCACCTCCCTTGCTCCTCCACAAGAACACAATCGACTCTCAGTTCCATTGTGGAGCATCCCCGCGAGTGTCCCTCAGTGTAATAAGCTCTAGAATTCCACTGGGTGTCTCCCTTGTCTGGTTCCTGTCCCAGAGCGCAGCACGGCAGTGTGAAAACCTCATTAAGATTCAGAGCACAGAGCTCCATCAGAGGAAAAAGAGGGAAAGCCAACACCATAGCTGCCTTATGAACACAATCAATTACACGAAGAGCACACTGCAGCATTTTAGAGGGGGATGCCACACTAGCCGCTTCACTCATAAAGAAGCCTCCAGCTGCATGGGCTCCAGCACGGTTCTCAAGAACGGTTTATCATTCTGAATTACCGTTATTGGGGGGATCAAATGTAATTGAATGCGCAGTTCGTCTCTCAGACCCCAATAAAATAATGAATCGTCTGCCTCCTCGTTGCTTCTTTGTGACTTGCAGACTCATAGATCAAACAAGCATTCAGATAGCATGTGAGGTTGCATATCACTTAACTTAATCCCAGATCTTATTAGAATAGGAAACAAGTATGTAAGAAAGAGATGTGTTGGTATTCAGTTATGGTTGTTTGAAAACCTGGGGTCTTTCTTTTGAAAATAGCTAGTTGACTGGGCTAAGGTCCATATTGAGTACGTTATCAATGTTTTTCCTTTTGAATGCCTAAATCCCTCTCTTCTTTCTGTTGCTTTCCACCCATCCCTTTGTTCCATTTGCTCAGGAACGTGTTCCGGAGGCTTCTGTCTCAGGCAGAGAAGGAGAAGGGCGACGTCCTCTCCCTGGAGGAGATTCTGGCTGAGGGCTCGGAGCCGGGGGGGGAGAAGAGGGCCTGTCCGGTTCCCCCGGCCGTGGACGGGACCCTCCAGCGAACAGGAAAGGCCAAACTGAGGGCCCTGAGAGAGGCCATGTACCATAGCGCAGAGCACGGCCATGTGGACATCACCATAGACATCCGCAGCTTAGGTCAGAGCTACGAGCTAACACGCTAACGACAACGTCGTGTCTCTCTGTCCCACGCCGCCTGCTCTCCTGTCCTGTCCTGGAGCTGTGCTCATGCTCGTATCTGTCCGGCACACGTTTGTCTCGTCATCTCAGGTCATCCAGTCATCGTTCAACATATAGTTGTCTTTAAGTGTTGATATTAAGGCCAAACTGTACAGAAAACACCATATACCCGTACATCAATGTCCTGATTGGTACAAAGACCCCAAAGGCACCTTGAGATGTACTCCATATCTAAATATTAGCATCCCAGGCCAAGGCAGACATAGTCAGTGCTGAAGCCATTCCATTGCATTGTTGGCCTTTCTGCAACAGGTTGGCTTCGAACATCTTAATGGATTGTGTTTACTTATTGATGGTTGTGTGTGGTGTTCCCAGGTGTCCCCTGGACCCTGCACACCTGGCTGGAGTCTCTCCGCACCTGCTTCCTGCAGCACCGCCGCCCACTGATCCAGGGCCTGCTCAAGGACTTCAGCTGCATCCAGGAGGACGAGTACACCGAGGAGCTGATCACGCACGGCCTGCCACTCATGTTCCAGATCCTCCGAGCCAGCAAGGTCACACACACACACACATGCACACACAGACACAAGCACACAAACACACAGACACAGACACACACAAACACATTGTGTTTGTGCACCTTCACACAAACACTTACTCATATCAACACACACCCACACACACACCCACAACGTTCATTCCTATTGCTGGTTTTTATACTGAAGTCTTGTGTTTGTCCTGCAGAATGAGGTGATCAGCCAGCAGCTGTCTGTGATCTTCACCCAGTGTTACGGGCCTTTCCCCATCCCCAAGCTGACAGAGCTCAAGAGGAAGCAGACCTCACGTCTTGGTGGGTGGGGGTAGAATGCCGGTGGGGGAGAGAGGGAGAGGACTGGGGAGGATGGTGAGGGAGGAGTGTGTGGGGGGGTGGGAGGGAGAGAGGGAGAGGACTGGGGAGGATGGTGAGGGAGGAGTGTGTGGGGGGGTGGGAGGGAGAGAGGGAGAGGACTGGGGAGGATGGTGAGGGAGGAGTGTGTGGGGGGGGGAGGGGGGGGGGCTGGGGAGGATGGGGAGGGAGGAGTGTGTGGGGGGGTGGGGGGGGGGAGGGAGAGGACTGGGGAGGATGGTGAGGGAGGAGTGTGTGGGGGGGTGGGAGGGGGGGGCTGGGAGGAGGCTGCAGTCACTGAGTCCGAGATGCTTGTGAACTGATTCCAATGAAATCTGTCCATTTTTGGTTGAAAGGGATAATAGAGAGATTAGAGGTTACCTCCATCAAAACTACTGTAGGGTTAAACATAATTTGGATTTGAATTTGGACTGTTGTAATCCAATCAAGAATGTTTTCCTCTATAAAATGTTTTTAAGAACAAGTCAATGAACCAATAGCACCCTCTAGAGTCAATCTACATATTTAAAGCGATTTGAGTACATTTCTCACCATTGATTTCTTTTTATTAAATACTTAGAAAATCGTTATGGCTTTTTCTCCAAATTAAATTCTGGATTCCATTTCAACAGTTTTTCCTGGCAGAGGTGTCCCAAGAGACATCTATAATGGATGAAAAGCTATAAGGTTCCATGAGAGTTAAATTAGAAATCAACAGCATTTTGGAATAGTTGTGAAAGAAGAAAGACATTCCATTTGATAAAATGATTGAAAACAAAATGCTGAATGGCCCTGAGGCACTTTGAGTCTGATGGAACACTTTAATACCGCATGCTGTTATGACATTAGACAAATCATACGCTTTTACAACCTAGCATCACTACATTTCACTCCCTTTCCCCAGCCAGCCTCGTATTTAAAGTATATTTAGAGACTTTCTTTGAAAATAGATAAGTTGATAATAATATAGTGTTATGGCTGTAACTTTGTGTACGGTGTATCTTTTAGATCCTCACTTCCTCAACAACAAAGATATGTCTGATGTGACGTTCCTCGTGGAGGGAAAACCTTTTTATGCACACAAAGTTCTACTGTTCACCGCTTCAGCCAGGTAAGATGCCGTTTCTAAATAGATACTTCATTCATCCCCAAGGGGAAATTGTGGAATTTCAACAGTAAACCATGTCAGAGCAAAGTAGTTTAAGCAATCGGTTATATACATGGTTTAACACAGGTTATTAACAGGTTACAAGTTTATCGATGGGTTTATTATTCTTCAACAGACGTATGATGTGTTAGTATCTATGACCTGTGATATCTATTTCCACGCTCCTCCAGGTTTAAGTCCCTGCTCCAAAACCGACCTGCGGCTGAGAACACCTGCATTGAGATCAGTCACGTCAAGTACAACATATTTCATGTAAGTAACAGATTTATGTTGTTACGCCATAGAAACTGAAATGTGTCTTCTTCTCCTGAACAGGGCAGTCTTGTTGTATGTATCATGTACAATGTACATGGCTGCGACTTAACAGAATTGGGCTTGGCAGGAATGATTGCGCATATAGACACTTAACTAATGACATTGATCAAATATAACATTGATTTGCAGCAGTCCCAGCACCCCTAATTCCCACGATACTGATGAGTATAGATAGAAGAGAGTAATAACCGGACTGTTGTTTGTTACAGTTGGTCATGCAGTATCTTTATTGTGGAGGCACTGAGTCCTTGCATATAAGGAACACAGAGATTATGGAGGTAAGAGACAGATTCAAAGGAATATTTTAAAAGCATAGATAGTTTTCTAGTCATTCTCCCCTTAAACTTGCATCTGTGCGTGTGTGTGTGTGTGTGTGTGGGGGGGGGGGGGGGGGGGGGGGTACTCTGCCTGTTTATAGCTGTTGTCTGCAGCCAAATTCTTCCAACTTGAGGCCCTTCAGCGACACTGTGAGATAATATGCTCCAAGAACATCACCACGGAAACATGCGTGGACATCTACAAACATACTAAGGTTAGTGATGTTCGACTGCATTTCAAAATACTTTGGACAAATCAGAGTCAAGTCATATTCAGTAAACACCAACGAAAGCATTTTGTCCATATCCATATTTAAACCTCATTGTGTTGGCATATTTTAGTTCCTGGGTGCCAGCGAGCTTGCGGCCTTTATCGAGGGCTATTTCCTGAAGAACATGGTACTGTTGATTGAACTGGAGGGCTTCAAGCAGCTGCTGTACGAGCCCCCTGCAGAGAGCCCGGCCTCCAGCCCCTGTCCCAGCTCGGACATCCTCCAAGACCTGGAGAAAACACTGGCCGTCCGCATCCACTCCATTCATCTCTCCTCCTCCAAGGGCTCTGTCGTCTGACCGCTCTGGAATCCCAGCGGCATCATCAGCAACATCCCAGCAATGTTACTTCAACATCCACAACCACCCCCCAACAAGTTGATTGCCGCGCCGCCCCGTCCCCCTCGCAGAAAGGGGATCTGCTGCCATGTCGGCAGGGTTGTACATTTTCCCCTCGTAAAACCCAGTAACTATGACAACCTAAGTTCAGCGCCAGTTCATCCAGCTGACTGTCGTAGGGAGCGCTGTTGGGTCATGTGACGTGACAGGTCCGAGCGACAAGGTCTTCACTGCAGCGCCACATTCAGTTCATTTGCCCTGGGACGGCGTAGCAACGTGCTTTCAAGTTGTTGTTGTAGCACTCCTCTCACATAACTGCAAGATCTTAGGGCACCACAAGAGGGATACAAGGAAGTATGATTGATACTGGCCCATGCTTATGAAACACATGGGTGTATTTCATGTGGGATACATTGGAAGAGACCAATCGGATAAATGTCATTCAGTGTCTAATTCCTGCAAGACTGACTTCAAGGTTTCTGCAAGTTAATTTATGTACTTTACACAATATGCTTTTCCAGGACTTCACAAAAAACTGTGACATATAGAGTGAAAAGTATATTGCCAAAGCATCACCTTTAACTTAACCAACCATTTACAGTCTGAAAGAAACATTGAAAACAAAAATAGTAGCAATGAGAGAGATTTGGGGACTATGAACATATTTGCCAATTTATTCTCCTTTGTGTGCTGGACAGAATTTCACTGTGTCCTCAGCTATGTGCTTTGGCTAAATCAATCAAAGAACCTTCCATTACCAACCGATACAGCTCTTTAAACATGTACTCTGTCTGCTCCTACAATCAGTATGGGTTTATGCTCCAAACATGGATGTTCAACTCTGAATTACCTTGTGCTCTATTTATGAACTACGTCTTTGCATGACAACTTCTAAGCCGTGCTGTCCTAATGTTGCTTTTTTGGGGATGGATTTCCCTTCGCCCTTTGGGAGGGAGTGCAGATTTGCCCTGCCTAATGCTCTCTTGATTGCAAACAACAGACTTATGGACTACAGTGATTGGAACTTAGAATGGCGTCTCTGTAGATCTTAGAAGCCGTGTGTAAATACGTCATGCAAGTGAATTGTTTCAGTCGTACTGTCTGTAAACCAATGTACAGTATATTCCGTCATCCCGTCATGCTTGGCTAACAGAAACACTCTTTGGATGTGCTACAACCACAGTCGTCGTTCAAACTGTATGATTCAGTTGATGCAAAGTTGCATGTTAAATGTATGAATCCTTTCGCTTTTTTCTGTGTCTGTCAGTAGGCCTACAGAATGTTGTTGTTGTCAGTAGTCATACTGATTGGTAGGGAATCATAGGTTGTTCATCTCAGCCAGAGAGGTAGAATTTCTAGCATGAGATCTTTCCCATTTCAGCTGTGTGGTTATTGTTGCGTACCAAATAATAAAGTAAGAAGGGATATGGTAGGTCTTAGGCATTCCCTGAAGTTAGCTTTAGTCAAAAAAAACAATTTGTCTATGGCCATGACCACAGATAGTGAACTCAAAGTAGATATTGAGAAATCTGTTGACTATTCCTAGCTTGTCATGTAATGTTCATGTACAGTAAACCAATTACTTTAATTAGAATTGTTTTTGCTGTAAAATTACACAGTCCAATGTAATCTGCCCAAATGTCTGAAATGTAAACATTATTTAGCTTTTCTTCAACAGTATGCTCTCATGGTTTTGAGTTGAGCAATGTGAGGGTGAGTAGCAAAAACTCTAAATGGACTTTAGGAAAATAACTTTTAGCTGAAAGGTCAATATAGATAAATAACAGACAACAACAGTATATGAGCAAAGTTACAATGTGTAAATAATGACAAAAAACTGAAATTATATTATAACTTTATTTTCTTACCACAAATAGCATTGTATGTTTTATTTTCCACAGCTATTTTGTTTTACAAAAGTGAAAAAGATTATAAAAATGTACATGATTCAGATTGAGACAGTAGTCTTATTATAGTACATTTGGTTTCCATAGCCCTAAGAAAATAGATCATGTACTACAAAAACTGAGCACCATATTTGTTATCAAATTATTTCCAGTAACTGTGAGAATGCAGTTATTAAAAGGCTGCTATTAAAATGCAAGTTAGGACACATATGTCAAATTTGGATTTAAAATCCTTAGTTTGGCTAGCAATTTCTACAAAATTGATTTAAATAAACTTGTAAGTTTAAACTACGTAATACTGTCAGGGGTACGCCACATGCCCTGTCTACCTTGTACACAAACAGTGTACTGTATTTCAAGCTTTCACAATTTCCCTTGCTTGGTCATTTAAAAGCGAAATAATCAACTGATGACAATATCTGACCATGGACTAATGGAGGATCATGAATGTACCATGCATTGTTTGTGTATGTGTTAGACTGTTCATTTGTGAGCCCCTCACCAAAGCAAAAACTATGCTTGTGAGCTACAGCAAATGCAGGGCAAGCATGACAAATTTAGTTTGACGTTGTCTGAGATGTATATTGTACACCAGCTTTGTCTGATAAAAAAAATGGCTTGTCTGTTCATTTTTCCAAACATTTACTTTGCCTCCAAATCTTGTTGTTGATAACAAACTATGACAAAACATCTCTCTTACAGTAAATCCAGATTAAACATGCATGGGGTTACATTTACTATATTCGGAATCCAAAGGCTATTTGCTCATTAGTTTTTGTTATTTTTCTTCAATACAAAACATGTATATTGTACAAAATATATATAAATATATATATATATGAATATTAATTATACATGGGGTGAATATCAGGGATGTGGTTGAGTATAACTGCAAGGAAAGAATGTTACACTCGTGCTACGGTGCAATTGTTCCATGACATGCATTTCTGTACAGCCAATAAAATGATCACAGTTTAACCGCTACTCATGCTCATCTTTCCCCTCCCCACTGTCATGTGAGTCTATATGGTACTCTACGTAAAAAAAGAAGTATAAAGTACTTTAATTTAAGTTTATATTGCCTCATAAGGTCTATTTGATATATATTCCCCTCTAAAATCAATTACCCAAATATGTGTAAAACACTTATAGCTGAAATCCTATTGACAACTGTTTGGGGGATTTAAATAGGATTCCATCAGAGCTCCATCACGGGCACCTTGTCAGTGGGCCAGCCTGCCCTGGCCTGGACCCAGCTCGGAGGCGATTTACTGTCCTTTCCACCACTGTGCAAATGTCTAGAGACAAAAACATGACTGCCACCCCACATGGCCAAAGGAATGTCTAAAGACACACTGATGAAAATACACAGGGTTTCTGGAGGAACAATGGTGTTTCTTAGGGGTTGTGAAGGAGTCTTAACTCCTTAGCCCCTATTTCTTCTCTATCCCCGTTTAACTACCCAACTCTGTCTCTGGTGGGGGATGGGTATAGATAACTGTTCAACCTTGGACAAAACAATTCAAGGGTTCCCATACTCATCTATAAAGTGTAAGCTCCTTTCAGCTGGAAGTTGAGGGATATTCCTTGGAGTCAAGCCCCTAAACTGTGACATGCAAAAAATCCATCAGCATCAGTTGATGACAGTGCAACCCAATTCAACCAATCACAATTCATTCCAGTCATGTAAGCTCCTGTACAAAGCATTGCAGTGTGTGAACAACCCCCTTTTATATGAAGGGCAGGTAGCGAATAGAATTATCTGAGGCAGAAAGATGCCTATGCTCCACAAAACTGGGCATCCGGTACACCATACAGGCCTCCCCCGGCCCATGCTTCGACACAGGACGGCAGTACATGGTCCACAGACTGGGGGTGAACTGGCGGGTCACAGTATCAGCCAGACGCAGGCGGAGGTTACACGTGGAGCAGACTATGTGGTTTGGACAGCAGGGTTTTGTGTGTGCTATCCCCGAGCCCCTAGGTTGCAGTGTCCCTGGGGAAGAGGTAGAGGTGTGGCCAGTGGTGGATTTTCCCAGGTGAACCTGTGCTCGTTGTGGACCCCCCAGCTTGTCCAGAGTTTTCCTTAGCTCCAGCTGGGCCCCACAGACTCCAGCCAGCTCCCGCTGGTACTGGAGAACCAGGGAGCGCAGGGTGCGGTCTAGTTGCAAGCTTTCCCTGCGCAGCGCGTTGGCCAAGGAACGGTCTGAGTACAGAAAGAAGGAAAGATATTCATACTGGTAGAGAATGATCAGAAGAGGGGTTTGAAAATGGTAAATGAAATTAAGTTAGACAAAAAACTATAGAAGTGAATAACACACAACCCTACTTTGGGGTTAATATTTAAATAGGTGAAGATAAAAGTGCACCTCTGTCACTGTGTCGCTTGCTCCCCGGGGCCAAGACAGTAGACAAGTTCATCCTACAATTGAAATTGAAAATCTTGACTGATATTTTATGCTTGTTTTAGGCCTAATAAAATCTAGAAAAATATAAAAACACAGAATTGCTGCAATGCTCAGAAACATGACTCTAGACATCGAATGTTCCGATTCTTCCTTCTAAAAAAAATATAGTATCCTAAAAGACTTACCTCTTGCGTCAAAACGGCGTCAACGTGTATCCTTCTCATGGAAAAAAACAAACAATTATTTTAGTCCTTGTAGTGATCACCGTTGGTAAACCGTCCAGACTCTAATACTATTTGAACCCAACTGTCTTCCCTTGCCCCCATGTCGCTCATCGCACAACTTGCCACAGGGTAGTGCTAAGTAGCCAAACCATTCGGTAAAAGATAGGCTACCCGAACAAAAATTGTACCCAACTCAATGAATACCCACGCAAATGGGTATTGGTAATATTTTAGGCAATTCATCATTTTAGACACGATTACTGCTGGTTCCAAAAATAGTGTTCATATAGCCTATATGAAAACAGATTTATTGATTGATATTTGGAATTATGTGCAATGGGTCGACCTAAAATCAGTATACATAATCTCTAAAAACGTCATAGCCTACACATTTTCAAGACATTGCAGAAATAGTTTATTATATTCGTATGGGCAAAACTTCAGTGGCTTTACGTTTCGACTTTTATTTTGAAACCCCTCGTTGTCTCTGTTGGATCAGACCGGAAACTTGACGGAGCGGCGTAGCAGAGCAACTTTGTAGCCAAGCAAGCCTCCCTTCCTCTTCCACCTCTGTCAACCAGCACTGCAACGACAGTGCAACATCGCATTAATTTCATCGAAACTTATATTCTATTTAGATGACATCTGTGTGCAACTGAAATGGAAATACAGGATCCTTGTGAAAATGGTAAGGTGTGGATCTATTAAGGTGTGAATAACAATTGGCAGTAACGTTAAGTTTCTACGTGGACTGTGTGCGCCCGTTTTTTAACATGGCGTACTCCGCTCTGAGATGGTGGAAATGCGCGCGGTGCTAATACCCTAGCTATTTAGCTACATAACCTAGCTACTCAAGTCAGTCTTTAACGGTTTTTGGTTATTTTGATCCAGAAGAGTAGTCATCGGCTTCATACTTGAAATGCATTGCTAGTCATCTAGTTTAAATTAATGCATTCCATATTTCTTCATAATTTCTGTTTGGTAAATATTAGTGAACAACATTAGCTAGCTAGCTAAGCTTGGTGAGTCTGAAAACCTTCTCAGGTGGTGGAGGTTGGCGCGAGGGCGGGATTCAAAGTTATGTTCTTGGGTTTTCCATTTAGCTTTCTAGGTATGACCCTAATCATAATATGGTTTGGTTAGCCACATAGATATCACTATCTAAATGTTAACCATAATGTTGTTTGTTGATGCACCATGATATACAGTACCAGTCAAAATGTGTCCAAACTTTTGACTGGTACTGTATATGTAAAATGTAATTAAGCAGTGTATATAAAAGTATTCATGATATTGTTGACATAAATGCAGTTTCTTGTGTGGTTAGAACGTCATTAGGTTACCATGTCAAATTCTACTGTATTTGATCACACTGAACTTCAAACCTTTTAGCAAACCTAGGCTATGTTTCCGTGTACTTCCAGCCTCTTATCTCAACTTAGTGTTTGTTCTCTTAGGTCCCGCTCTTCTGCTGCCTTCTCTGCGTCTCTTCATACCGCCCCTGCGGCTTGTGTCTGCTGCGTTATGGCAAGTGGTTCAGCGAAAAGACATCCTTGACTATGGGATGTTGGAGGAATTTGTGTCCACGGTGACAGAGATTGTGCCGGAGCTTTTGAGATGCGATCAGAGAGCTCAACTCCTGCTTGGACTTCGGACAAGGGTAAGATCAGAAACTATAGAATAAAATGATTGCTTTAAAGACTTGTGTAATAAAACGGTCATACTTTGCACCACTGATGACAGTAATCTTGTGTTTTCAGCTGGTTCTCGAGTTATGTCGCTCAGCAGAGATTGCAGACCTTTCAAGCATTCAGCTGCACCTGGCCAGGATCCGGACCCTTATATCTGCTTGGGAAGTAGATGTAAGTTTGTGTTTGTGTGTTAGTGTGAAGTGGCATTGTTGACTGCTAGTTGAAACTGACAGTGATTTCTGTTTAGTCGCAGATATGTGATGCAGAGGTGGACTTTCCTCAGTCCACCTTTGTGGATCTGGTGGAATCTTTGTTGAAAGACCCGACAGAGAGGGACAACTTCTACCAGGTTTGTGTTTGTTTTTTTTACTGTTAGATCAAGTGGAACATTAGTGTAACGTATATGAAATGATTGCATGGCGTGCCATTGTTACTAATTATGAGCATAATTCAAAAGATTGGATTTATAAATCATATAGAAAACATACAACTTTCATATTCTTTTGATATCCTCCTCACATCAGCACAATCATATTTTGTGTTCTTGACCTAGGATGTATTTCCAGTGGATTTTGGCCCAGCGTTTGACAGCGCTTTACAGATGCTCATGTTTGAATTTCTGTCAAGACTTGAGAAGTTTGTACCGGTGCCAGACCTTCAAGAGGTACGGATGCAGAAATATATAATAAAAACATAGACATTCTCAATTCAGTTGACTATATTGTTTTGCTCTCTTTACTCTGTCTACATTATGACTTTATTTAAGTTGTTTTTTTCCTTCCAAAGACCGCATCCATGCTCAATGCCGTCCCCTCTGTCCTGGAGGAATGTGTAAACTCTGTACCTGATCCCCAGCAACTGAAAACTCTGCTTGAGTACCAGAAACAAACTGGGCATCTGGACTTCATTGGTAAGTACCATAATACATGAGGTAATGGCGAAGATTGCTTTACCACAATAACATTGTTTGGAGCTTTTTTCTGGTATATTAAGTCACACATACAATATCTAAATATGTAATGAGAGTTTCTGCTGATGCCGACAAACACTAAATCATTTTTTGTCTCCACAGAATTAACAGATTCCTTGCCGCCTTCCTTTGGTGACAACATCTTCTCCTCTCTGTCTCTCCCTCCGTTGGTGAAGGTGGTGATTGACACAGAACAAGTGGAGTTGGAGTCACAAGCAGAATCGCTTCATGATTGTATGAGTGTAGAGGTTGAGGGGGAATCTGTGACATTGTTAGGCTATTCAGGGATGGAGCAGCAGTCTGGTGAGGGTGGGGAAGATGACAA